>NC_045455.1:91551888-91572610 GCF_002776525.5 Piliocolobus tephrosceles
GGGGGTGCGGGGGATCCTATACTGGCTGGAGAGATGTAGATCATCTTCTCTTTGCTCCCTGATTTGGCCTCCTGATCCTCCTAACAGGACTCCCTATAACAATAGGAACCAAGAGGTTGTCAAGTTTGGGTCCTGTGATTCCTTAGAAGGCACTTTCTTTGAAAGAAAACCAGTAATTATAATCTGGTGTCAGAGTTGTTTATAGCATTTATCTTCTCGCCACACAAATAACTATATCTCCAAATTATTTTCGGGGAGCTTTGGCTGATGAGTGCTATTTTTACTGCTTTATCTTGGTTTTTAGAGTGTCCGTAGAATACTATGTCACATAGTATGCACAGCAATCTTGGCAGAAACCAGCAGTTTTTATAAGAGAAAACTGAGGCTCAGGGAAAACAGTTTGTTCAGACTTCACAATTAAAAACTGGACTAAGACTGTAATCTAGGTCTTCTCATTCCTGGTTTCTTCTCCCTCCCACCTCCGCCTCACCATCTGTCTTTCATACAATTTGACATAGACTTGGATTTTTCTCAGCAGTTAATAATCACATTCGTTTCAAATGATTTGAGCCTGAATGTGATGTCATAGAATTTTTAAATATTTTGCAGCTTGGTACTCACATGTATTTTGTCTTCTACCCTTTGCAGACTGTAGACATTTGGTCTGCTTTTCAGATTTTATTTTGAAAGGATCTTTAGCCAAAGTTGACATCAGTAAATCAGTTTCAGGGATTATAACTTCTTACTGTAGATTTCTGTAAAATAGGCAAAATATCATCTTGTTTGAAGTACACTTTACTAGAAAAGCACATACTATAAAATATATACGTTTCTAAATATTTATATCTTGTTTATGTGTACATTCTTGCCTAGACATGTAGTTGCCATACTTTTATGGGCATATTAAAGTAAGCTAGTAAAAATGCTCACTGGACTAGAAAATTTCTAACCTCTGTCAAAGTCTTCTTTTTGATCTCACTCCTGAAAAATAACCAGGCTGGAGCCTACATCAGCAAGCCGGGCATTGCAGAGCTGAGGCAAGCCAGGAGCTAGAGGTCTGTGGGGAGGGATTTGATTTAGGGTCAGTGCACTACATCCCATGGCTGAGAAGGGCCTCGGAGCACCCCAGGCCAGGAGTCAGGCAGGGTCCCTCAGCCACCCCTGCCCCTGAGGGGAGGCTCTACCTCAGTCCAGGCTTCCTGCTTTGCTTAGCGCTCACTTCAGGATGTGACCAGGGCTAGTGTTTGATGTCAGCATGTTTTTGATACTGTAATGCTATCAAAAAGTCTGATTAAAGACCATCCACAGGTAAAGAGGCTCCAGAGCTTCTCAAATGGAAACAATATCAAAATTTATTTCACCTGTCTCATGAAAGTGTGTAGTCATGTATGTTAAAGAAATCGCATTTTTTGTAAAATACAAAAGAGTAGTACTAAATAACTTGTTTCCAGGTCCCATTAGTTTGGAGGATTTATGTCTACAAAAATTCCAAACCTACCTTCACATATTGTCATAAACAGTGTTCCTTGTGGAAGTTTATCAGGTGGGCATATCCAGGTGACACAGAGTACCAGAAGACGGAAACAGGGAGCCTCCACTGTGCCTTTACCACCAGCACACTCCAGTGGAGTTTGCTGGTCTGTTCATTGTTATCCTCAACCAAGGTCTTCTGGTGTAATTAACCTTTTCCTGCCAGCTTCTCTTCCTTCACTCTTATTTTAGAATGTTCTTTTTCTCTTCTTTATTAGGTGCCATCACAAATTATTTCTTAATGGTATAATTTCAAGCCTCATATAAAATAATTCTAAAACTATTTTTATAGAGAATAAAATATAATATTTTACTTATTCTATAACAGGAGTCCCCAATCCCCAGGCCACAGACTGGCACTGGGAACTGGGCCACACAGCCGGAGGTGTGGTGGGTGGGTGAGCGAGTGAAACATCATCTGTATTTGCAGCCGCTCCCCATCACTCTACCGCCTGAGCGCCGTCTCCTGTTGGATCAGTGGCAGCGTCAGATTCTCATAGGAGCAGGAACCCTATTGTGAACTGCACATGTGATCCTTATGATTCTCTCACAAGGATCTGGGGTGGGCACTCCTTATGAGAATCTAAGGCCTGATGATCTGTCACTGTCTCCCATCAGCCCTGATGGATGGTACCATCTAGTTGTAGAAAAACAAGCTCAGGGCTCCCACTGATTCTACATTATGGTGAGCTGTATACTTATTCCACTATATATTCCAATGTATAATGTGGTAATAAAGTGCACTATAAATGGAATGTTCTTAAATCATCCTGAAACCATCCCTCCCCCATCAACCCTGGTCTGTGGAAAAACTGTCTTTCACAAAACCAGTCCCTGGTGCCAAAAAGGCTGGGGACAGCTATTGATTAATACATAAAGTAATGATTTTTATAAAGTGAGGTCTCTTGTTAACAAAACAGAGAGCCAAAAGTATAGTTATCCTCTTACAGGGAATATGTCACACCTGATTTATTTTAGAACAATTTAAAAGCCAGAATTTGATTTTTAGAAGCAAGAAAATAATGGCCGAATTGTCACATGGTGGCAGCTTTTATGAATATGATGTCGGTGTGACTCAGGACTTGTCTTGTGAGTCAAAACAAGTGTGAATGGAGGCTGCGCAAGCAGGTGTCTAACAGTTCCTCTCTTTCCCAGGGCCGCTGGGGAGCGCTATCGCAGGGAGATGCTGGCGCACGGTGGAGGCAGGGAGCCCATGCTCATGGTTGAAGGTAAAACAGAACCAAAATGGCACCATCTATAGTGAAAGCTGTTTTATGTTTTCTCCATACGTTTTTTTTCATTTAAAGAAAATGTTTTAGGCCAGGTGTGGTGGTTCATGCCTGTAATCCCAGCACTTTGGGAGGCCCCAAGAAGGGTGGATCACCTGAGCTCAGGAGTTCGAGACCAGCCTGGCCAACATGGTGAAACCCTGTCTCTACCAAAAATACAAAAAATAGCTGGGTGTGGTGGCAGACGCCTGTAATCCCAGCTACTCCAGAGGCTGAGGCAGGAGAATCACTTGAACCCAGGAGGCAGAGGTTGCAGTGAGCCGAGATCATGCCATTGCACTCCAGCCTGGGCAACAAGAGCAGAACTCCATCTCAAAAAAAAAGAAAAGAAAAAGAAATATCTTAGCTGTGCATTGTGTTCTAAGCATCTGTCTCACTGTGTCCTAAGTAAATTAATTTTTAGTTGCCATGATTTATTCAAGTACCAGGATAAAAATTCAGGTTTTAGCTTTCAGAATGTTACTTAGACTCTAACAGAAAAATTTTTTATTTGTCATAAACTCTTAGGAAATTTTCCTTTAGATTTTAATAGGTCACAGTATATATTTTTTAGTCTGAAGAACTCATTTATTTTTTATTCCTTTATTTCTGAAAGTTTAGTTAAGAAATTCCAAGGCATCGGGTTAGACTTTTTTTTAACCTTTTGAAAAATTATAACTTAATTAAATCTTCTCTTTAAGGTACCACAATTCTTTTTTTCTATGTAATTTTCTCAGTAATTTTTTAATTTGAGTATTTTTACTGAAAATGTAATTGTAAATGGAAGTGATCATCATTTTTCATATATAAATGTAAGAACATTGAAACATTCTTACAAATATAGGAAGATATGAATGTTACTAGATAATTGCAGTATATTGATGGTTATATTTGCAGCTGAGCTTGACTATCTGAAAAGTTTTCTGGCTATCTGAAAAAGTGCACATAGGAAATAACTTTCAATATTGGAGAAGTGTTGTTGTCATTGTAGTAACTGAGTGGGTCTGGGTAGCAGCGTGACTTAAATGTCTCCTTGCCTAAGACTATTGAATCTAATGCCTGTAGTCCTTTTTAGTAGAATTCCAGATTCTTGCCTTCAGCCATTCATGTATTCAGCAAACATTTGTGAAGCGCTAATTATGCACCAGACATGACTGTGTGCCAGAGGTGAAGTCGTGAAAGGCGCCTGGCACGCACCCTGCTCTTCCGGAGACTGCGTTCGTTCCCTAGCTTTGTGAAGAGTGAGGGAGTGCGCGTGCCGACGCAGCCGCCATTGGCAGCTAGTCCTTGTTGGCCCTTATTGAACTTTGCCACCTCTGGGGACGGTTTTAGGGATTTCCATGTATCTGTTGATTGACTCTTCTTAGTAACCCTGTGAGACAGGAGTTACGATCCCCATTTTATAGACAGTAAACAGGTCAGGCCCTCCGCTTATGTCACAAGGCAGTGTGTGGAAGAGCCAGGGATTGAACCGTCACCTCAGGCAGGAGACCAAGCTCTTCAGCTGCCTGTACTGTCGGACAGGACATCTAGTTCAGGGTCTGTCCCAGACCCAGGCAAAAGTGAAACAGGCACGTCGTAATAAGCTACTGATTGGGTGCACTGTGTACTTCTGGCTGGTGGTTGCTAGCGCCAGCCCAGCAGGAGCTAAGGCGGAAAAGCAGGCATCTCAAGCACTGAGTTTCTGTGAGGTGTGTGTTCCTGGCAGCCGGGCTTGGCGCATCCTTTCGCAGGCCATGCCGTCTGCACCTCAACGTTTGCTGATAGGCCATGCCATCAGAAGAAAAACATGTAAATCTTTTCCAGTGCTTATCTTTCGGCTGGTGTGCTTTTCTAGTCAGCTTCCCAGAATGTTGCAGCTAACTCTCTAAAAATTCTGTCTTTATCCAAAACAATTTTGTGTTGAGAAACTTAATATTTTCTGCACTAAAATACACAGGAGAGAAAAAGAAGTCCACCACTCAAACCAGAGATGACGAACTATTCAGATTTTAGTTAACACAATAGAACAATTCTTTTACGTGTTCGTATTTTTCTTAATGCTGTTCTGTCAGATCTCATTAATTCACATGATTTGTTTCATGTCAGAGGTGAATGGGGGACATGCAAAGAGGGTTATGCCAGTTGTCACTTCATAGTGCTGGATTTGTAAGGGTCTTAACCCTTAGTGGCTTCTCATTTTCTTGAAGGCAGTCAGCCTGTACCCCAAAACAGCAGGGCATAGGTGTTGGCTCACAGCCTTAACACTGGGGTATCACCAGGAGTGATGGGTGAAATGACTGAGATTTGTAACGTAAAAGCATACAGGATCTCGTTGGCAGTATTCTATGAAAATGTAACTTTTTATAGGTACCTTGTATATTTTGGTTTAACTGCTTCCTGGATAAATGTAAAGAATTGTGTTACATAGCAAAATGCAAAGAAATAGAATACCTGCCTTCAAATTATGTATCTCCCTAACCAAACCACAACTGTTTTTACCTTCTGAGTTACAAGACTCTGTTTCTTAGGGTCAGAATACCTTTGTATTCACCCTTGTGCTCTTTGAATGCTACAAATTCAGAGAAATCAAATAGGGAATGCTTTTGATCTTTGAATAATAAGTTCTACGTAGGCAGACTTTTAGATTATTTATCTTTTCCAGAATGAGTCATCCCTTGGGAACAGGGCCCTGCTCAGAGCTCTGAGTCCCTCGGCCATTTCAAGTCCTCACCAACTAGAGGCCAACACCCCATTCAAGGAAGTCCCTGAGCACACAGGATTCCTCTACTTTCTTTTTTCCCTGATGTTTGCTTTACATTCATCAGTTAAAGGCCACTGCTAGGCAACCAACCATGTATCTATACTCTCTAACTCTTGGCTGCAAGGTGTTTATTCAGCAGTCTCCCATTACCTAACTTTACATAGAGTGATCCTCACAGGAAAAAGACAAGTTCCAGCAGCAGGGGCTTTTCTTTAAAAGCCTAACACACCAAATACCATTTGAAGGCAACATAATAGTGGTTAAAACAGTATTTTCTTCCCCAGAGAAAGCAAGCCATCACATGGTGAAATAGAATTGGATTTGCAGTCAGTGACTCTGCTACTTACTGTCTATAAATTACTTCGGAAAGTCACTTCATTTCCTTGTGGGAGGTAAAATGTGATTTGACTTCAAAACACTTCTTTTTTATTTTTATTTATTTATTTTATTTTATTTTTTTTGAGATGGAGTCTCTACTTCCCAGGCTGGAGTGCAGTAGCACGATCTCCTCTCACTGCAACCTCCACCTCCTGGGTTTATGCGATTCTCCTGCCTCAGCCTACTGAGTGCTGGGACCACAGGCGTGTGCCACCACGCCCAGCTAATTTTTGTATTTTTAGTAGAGATGGGATTTTGCCATGTTGGCCAGGCTGGTCTCAAACTCCTGACCTCAGGTGATCTGCCCTCCTCAGCCTCCCAAAGTGCTGGGATTACAGGCGTGAGGATTACAGGGATTACAGGCCCCGAACACTTCTTTTTAATCTGCTTCTCCTTTTTTTAATCTTTGAAGGGAGTGGGGTGTGTGTGTGCAGACATGTGGCAGTAATGTTGCAGATTGACAGTATGGCCTTGTCTATTTTTAAACACATTCATAGCTTACATAAAGATATACATTATAAGCATGACATTCAGTCACTTAATCCTCCACTAAACACATGTGGCAATACCTGACTGAAACCAACTTTCTTAATTGCTGAGATATCTGGGGTGAGGTTTAACTCTCGTTGTCAATATTAAGGTATTCTGCTGTATATCTCATACCCGCACAATGGTTTTTGGCTTCTGTTAAATCACATTTCTGAGTAATAAGATAACTTAAGGTTGTTGCTTAAAATAAACCATAATGATACGGCATTTCCATTCATTTTACCGTTTTATAAAATATATACCAGAATATTTGTTAAGTATGCTATGGTGAGCGTGATCTAAGGTTCAGTCACTTCAGAAAATGTGCAGTTTTCTAGAAAGACAGATATGCTGAGGTTTGTGAGTAGCAAGGAAGTAGTACTTTGCCCCCACTAGGAAGCAGAATTGTTTCTTACTACAGCAAATAGACAGGTAGAATTAGATAGATATTAGGAATGGAAGCTGTATTAGTTCAGCAGTTGGTGAATGGCAATTGTAGTACTCATGCAAGTTTTCATGTTGCCCTCTGTAAACTATTTGGTCTTTTTGTGTTTTACGTTATGTAAAATTTTTAGGTAAATGCCTCTTACTGAGTTTTTAGGTTCAGATATTACTTATCCTCTGATTAAGTCTAATCCCCTATAACACAGGTCATACTGTCCCTATTTTTATAAATAATGAAATTTAGGGTTCATACCCTCGGTGCTGCCTTGCCCACATTTTTCTCTATTGATCCTTAAGTTCTGACATGAAAGTGACCTGGCCTTTAGAAGGCAAGAGATGTAAGCAATGTGGGTCTTGGGCCCTGATGGTTCTCTTCATGATCTCCAAGTCTTTTTTTTTTTTTTTTTTTTAATGTCACAACCTATCTATTCCATTGACATTGGAGAGGCCTGCCTGACATCCACTGATCAACAATCAAATCTTCCTCTTCCTGCGAGCTCCTTTCGACTTTTGTGGCAAAGCTGTCAATTTAGTTTATAACCATTTTTAGCCATGGTGGTCCTGATGGGAAGATTCTCCCCACAGCCACGTAAGCAGGACATGGCCCAGTTAGTTTTGGGTTCTGCCTCTGGTTACAGAATTCCTTATGCTCTCTTTCTTCAACTCTTCCACAGAGAATCTGAGGGGAGGGGGAAAGGAAAGGATAAAGTCCAAGATTTTAGCATTCTAGGAGGTTATTTGTAAATATTAAACAACTTTATTTTTATGCTCCTTTCTAATCAGAATCCCTCTGGCCAAAAGCAGTATGCAAGTAGAGATACTAAATAATACACTAAATAGTAACTTGATGGAGTTTTCCAAATGGACCAAACATCAGATCAGATGTAAAGAAATAGTAGTAGCAAGGCCGGGCGCGGTGGCTCAAGCCTATAATCCCAGCACTTTGAGGCCGAGATGGGCGGATCACGAGGTCAGGAGATCGAGACCATCCTGGCTAACACGGCGAAACCCCGTCTCTACTAAAAAATACGAAAAACTAGCCGGGCGAGGTGGCGGCGCCTGTAGTCCCAGCTACTCGGGAGGCTGAGGCAGGAGAATGGCGTAAACCCGGGAGGCGGAGCTTGCAGTGAGCTGAGATCCGGCCACTGCACTCCAGCCTGGGCGACAGAGCGAGACTCCGTCTCAAAAAAAAAACAAAAACAAAAACAAACAAAAAAAGAAATAGTAGTAGCTAAATGAGTCAATTCTCAACAACTGAAACTCTATTTTGTTTGTTTTTTTGCATCAGACTGACTCACCAAACCAAAGTCTAGAAGCCCACAGGGCCTTACCTTAAGCTGATTAAAATCATAATACCTTACATTTCTGTAGAAATGTATAAATACAATTCTGTATTTATAGTCTGCCAAACACACTCGCTTTTGCCATATTATCCTATATTATCTCTTCTAGCTTATTAAATATTTTTTGTTCAAGAAACAAACCAGAGAATTATGGTTTATACTCCAAAGAATCACCTCCACACTCCAAGAAGATTAATACGAACAATAAAAATACCTATCTACTAGTTTCTTTAAAAACCGTTCTCAGTTCCAGGAGCACGGAGCACATCAGCACCCAGAAATTGGGTTTACATCATTCTCAAGTAAGAGGAACCAAGGCTCCTTGGAGAAATGGCTGATTCCAGGGCTGGAACAAGGAAGATAGAAGATGAGCACGAAGTATCTTATAGTGCCAGAAAGGAAGGACGTGCCCAGAAACACACACAGTGATGAGTGCGTGTGTCATAGCAGCAGGAGCCCACTGAAAGAGCTCCCAGTGCCCCAACCTGGGCCCACTCCAACAATCAAATGGATCACAGTCTTGGGATGTGATACAAAGTATTAAATACATATCCATGAGGCTGTACTGATGTAAATGATTGCATGAATAGAATAATCTCCCATGGAGAAGAGTTCCAAATAATTTATGTACATACTCCCCACCTCAGGGAAGTGGAAGATAACTCCCCACTCATTATGTGGGCAGCGCAGAGTGACGTCCGTCCAGAGCACTCTCGAGACGGTGGGGAAAATGACAAATACAACCTCAGTCAGGTGATCAAGGTCAGCATCAGTGATGCGTCATGTGGACAGTGTGTGTCCTTGATGTAATATGATGAGAGGTTTTCCTCCCAGAAACCCATAACCCCAGTATCATAATGAGAAAAAACGTCAGACACACCAAATTCAGGACATTCTGCAAACGACCTAAGCAGTACTCCTCAAAACTGTCACGGTCATTGAAAACGAAGTCTGAGAAGCTGACACAGTCTAGAGGAGCCTAAGGAGACATGGCAGCTACATGTAGTGTGGTCCCCTGGCGGGTCCTGGAACAGCTACTGTTGATCGTGCCAGGGCAATCTGACTAAAGTGTACCTGGAGCTAACAATATTCTGTCAATACTGGTTTGTGAGTTGTGACAAATGTGCCACACCATGAAAGATATTAATGATGGGGGAAGCTGCTGAGTGTGGAGTGTGGAGGAACTCTGTTGACTCCATCACAATTTTTCAGTAAATATAAAACTATCCTAAAATTTAAAATTTAATTAAAAACAACCTCCTTGGGAAGGTTTTTAGTAATGCCACTGCTGCTCGTGGTTTGGGCCACACCTTGACTCCACCATGTTTCCCTGCTTCCCAGCAGCCTTTTCAGTGCCCCTTTGGGGAGGGAGGGGCACAGAGGTGAGATTGGAGGGGGAGTATTGGGCACAAAATGAGGCTGGAAGGTAAGTGGGTGTCAGGTCAGGCAGGGCATTGTGGATGCTGTGAAAGAGAGTTGGTGTTTATTCTGAGGACCATGAGAAACCATTGACAGTATTCTGAAGGCAGACAGTGACAAGATCAGATTTCTGTTGGCATGGAGGCGAGTGAGTGTGATGTCAAGGGTGACCCCCAAGCTCCCTGCTTCAGTTGTCACAGAGATGGTTGCATGGTTATGACCGCCATGGGGGACAGAAATCAAGAAGCCCTTACGCCATTCAGCCACTGCGAGAATTCAGCTCAGGAAACTCGCAAGCCCGTGGGACTCCGTTTCTGAGCGACTGCAAAGGACTCTGTTCAGAATGGACTGGAGGCAGCTCTTTGCCCGTGGAGTTCTGATGACGGGAAACTCCCTTTTTCACAAGGAAACTCACTTCAGTTTTAGACAGCTCTGATTGACAGGATGACATGTGTATTCAAATTGACCCAAAATATTTAGTCCACTTGAAAGTATGATGTCTTGTTGACACAGCAGCTTAAGTAATAAGCGTCGATGCCTTTTTTTTTTAATAACCTGATTACTAACCTAGTAGGCAAAATATGCTTAGTGCAAGGCTTTGCCATTGGTGTTGTTTGCACAATACAACACAACAGTCAAGGAGCACTAAGTCCTGTCAGCAGAAGTACAGCTGACATTTAAAATAAGAAAGCTAAACAAACAGTCATTGTTCAACAATAGCTTGATTAATTTCCCTATTGTCAAAAGGTATACACAGATACTGAAACAGAAAAGGCATTCTACATTGTCGTATAGCACTGAAAATTCGTAGTAGTTAATACTTCCAGCTTTAAAGCATGCAGTAGCATTTGTGCAATCTGTTTAATTCTCTAGATACTGGCATTGTGTGGCAGGGCTGGCATGCCCAGCACTGTAGGAGAACAGTAAGTGCACACTACCTCTGGATGGTTATTCCTAAATTTATTTTGTAGAAGGTGTCTTCGCTTTTTATTTTTTTAATCGAGGAATTTCAAGGGAAAGATAAGCCTTGATGCATGACAGGTTCTGCCTGACTGAGCCCGCAGCATCTGTGCCCCCAGGTATGTGGAAGCTCAGCATAAATAAATGCCAGAACGTGCTAAAAGCACCAGTCTTGGCTTGGGATAAGTGCCCACCCCAGGGTGTGTTTTACATTTGTGAGGGACTTAGGAGGAAACCCCCTCACACAGATGTATTAAATATTAAAAGGTAAGATGATTTAAAACTACTAGCATGCCAAGTAGAACTTTGCTGTTGGAAGTAAATCATCCTGATGAATTCTGATGGGTTGTTCAAACATTTATGAATAGAGTCTCTTCATTTCCCCTGTAGTCAGACACTTCTGTACCCCCTTACTCTGCCTTGTTTTTGCTTCATAGCACATATTAACATTTACTTCCTAATTTCAACATGTATTATTTAATTTATTGGTTTATAGTCTCTGCCCCTCAATAAAATCTAAGTTCTGTGATGGGAGGGCAGCTGACTGTCATGTTCACAGCTGTATCGGCAGCCCCTGTTACAGGGCTCAGCCCATCGGCATTCAATAAATACTTGTTAAATGAGTGAATACACGAATACCAAAATAGACTTAAAAGAGCAGTTGTTTCCTATGCTATAGAAAAGTTGTGATTTAGCTGGGTGTGATGGCATGCACCTGTAGTCGCAGCTACTTGGGAGGCTGAGGCAGGAAAATCACTTGAACCTGGGAGTCAGAGGTTGCAGTGAGCCAAGATCACACCACTGCAGTCACTCCAGCCTGGGTAACAGAACGAGACTCCAGCTCAAAACAAAACAGGCTGGGCACGGTGGCTCATGCCGGTGATACCAGCACTTTGGGAAGCCGAGGCAGGCAGATAGATCACAAGGTTAGGAGTTGGAGACCAGACTAGCCAACATAGTGAAACTCCTTCTCTACTAAAAATACAAGAATTAGCTTGGCATGGTGGCGTGCGCCTGTAGTCCCAGCTCGTCAGGAGGCTGAGGCAGGAGAATCGCTTGAACGAGGTGGAGGTTGTGGTGAGCCGAGATCACACCACTGCACTCCATTGTGGGCAACAGAGCGAGACCCCGTCTAATGACAACAACAAAAATTGTGATGATTACAATGGGAACAGGTTTTTATTTGCCTGGTTCAGGAATTTTTTTTATCACGTGAATATTTTTGGGTATTTCACAGGCTAAATATGTTCATGAAGTTCTTTAATCATGTAAAAGAAAAAATGTATATAGCAATTGTGCTGTCTCCACACTTGTTCAGTCTCTCGCCTGTTCTCTTACTCCCATCCTGCCCTTCCTGCTTCCTGTCACTGTATTTTAGACACTTTTTGTTTTAGTACAATGCTTGGTTCTGCCCACTGGGCGAGTACTGACTGTTAAGCAGCTAGATAGCAGGCATAATAAGTAGGGGACACCACTAGAAGAAAGGGGGTCCACTGTCCATTCCCGAATAGGTCCTTACTGGCCAGAGTCAAGCCCCTCTTCATAAGTCCTGGGCAGCAAGAGTTCCTACCTAACGATTTCAGATAGTACTCTAAGCAGCATGCAGGAAGAAGACTCACCATGCAGGAAAGGCGAAGGGACAATGACAGAGTGAAAATGTGCCAGGTGGGTCATAGGCAGCATCTTTAATCCACCAAACACTGCTCTGGTGGGTCGTGTCATCTCCACTTCCCATGTATGGAAGCAAAGGTCTTGTTTCAGAGCCATTCTCTGGCATAGTCAGGAGTTAGTCACACTCTTTTGTCTCCAGAGCCCCTGCTGCCCCACAGCACTCCTCACCTGACACCTCTTAGCCATAGACTCTTGAATACTGGCTGCTGCTTCAGCTTCTGTTTTGTCAGTGTTACTTTTGGTGGGTAGCGCTCGTTTTGACAGTTTTTTCTGATAGTAAGCGATCATCTTCGACCTTCTGTGTAAATTTGATGGGTCCCTCTTCCATTTTGAGATACGTCCAGAGGTTGATTTTGAGGTCTGAGACAGGTTTCTCTTCCTCAAGTAAATATCTTGTAGTAGATTCATTCCAAAAAATAGACTAATGATTCCATTTTTAGATGATGTCAGTGTATACTACCTTCTAAAAGGAATGTAGATAACATTCTCTCAGTGCTTTGAGTGCTTAATGGAAACATCATGTTTTTTGAAGATGGTCATGTGTAGATGGTGTTCCTTTTTTTTTTTTTTGAGAGGGAGTCTCTGTCACCCAGGGCTGGAGTGCAGTGAGGCGATCTCAGCTCACTACAACCTCCGTCTCCTTGGTTCAAGCGATTCTCATACCTCAGCCTTCTGAGTAGCTGGGATTACAGGCGTGTGCCACCATGCCTGGCTAATTTTTGTATTTTTTAGCAGAGATGGCGTTTTGCCACGTTGGCCAGGCTGGTCTCCAACTCCTGACCTCAAGTGATCCACCTGCCCCAGCCTCCCAAAGTGCTGAGATTACAGGCATGAGCCACTGCACCTTGCCTATAGATGGTGTTCTTAACTTAGGGTTAAAAATGTGTTCTGGCCTGGTGTCATGGCTGGTGCCTGTAATCCCAGCACTTTGGGAGGCTGAGGTGGGTGGATCACCTGAGGTCACGAATTCGAGACCAGCCTGGCCAACATGGTAAAACTCCATCTGTACTAAAAATACAAAAATTTGCTAGCTGTGGTGGCATGTACCTATAGCCCCAGCTACTTTGGAGGCTGAGGCAGGAGAATCACTTGAACCCGGGAGGCAGATGTTGCAGTGAGCCAAGATCATGCCGTTACACTCCAGTCTGGGTGACGAGTGAAACGCTGTCTCAAAAAAAAAAAAAAAAACAGTGTGCTGAGTGGGCTAAACACAGGTTACGAAAGCAAATGTTTTATCTCCAAAGCTCTGGTTCTAGGTTTTGTTTTGTTTTGTTTTGAGACATAGTCTTGCTCTGTCGTCCAGGCTGGAGCACAGTGGCACAATCTCAGCTCACTGCAAACTCCACTGCCCAGGTTCAAGCGTCTTCTGCCTCAGCCTCCTGAGTAGCTGGGATTACAGACGCCCACCATCACACTTCACTAATTTTTTTATTTTTCGCAGAGATGGGGTTTCACCATGTTGGCCAGGCTGGTCTCGAACTCCTGACCTCAAGTGATCCGCCCACCTCGGCCTCCCAAAGTGCTGGTGTTACAGATGTGAGCCACTGCACCTGGCCTGGATCTAGATTCTTAACTTTCCTGCTTGACACCCTCAGGCATCAAGCTTCAAGAACTGAGGAATTCACAAGTTGGCGATACACTGATGAATTTACATTTGAAAGGTGCACCAGGAAAAGGTTAAATAGTAGTCATAATTATAGAGATTTAGAGCAGATTTTAGTTGAAGAATTGAAATTGACATTTGCTAGCCAACTCTTTTATGAAATGTTCCCAGAGGACATAGGGACAAGATTTCTCGTGGTTTAACTGGATTGTTTCCTGAAAGAGCATTTACAAGACATCTTCTGGTGTTTGCTTTATGTCTTTTTCAACTAAATATAAAAGAAACTTTGTCTTTATGACTGTGATGTAACATTATTAATAATGAAATTAGATTAAGAAATTATACCTATACCTGATTTTCTTTTATATTTAATAGTTTATCTTCACATTAAAGTTTTCTCTTATTAAATAGTCCCTGCTTAATTTTAGAGTTTTCACATCTCCAATATCTGAATAGCATTATCAGGTTCTTTTTGTGACCTATCCTATAAGTTAGAGTATGTCAGGTAACACAGTTTTTTACTCTCTTTCCATTCAGTACTAAATGTATGTTTTGTTTAGGCTTTAGGGTCAGGAGGAAGGCCAACCTGTACTTATAGCTCCCTTTCTAGCAGTTTAAATAAAGCTGAGCGTTAACAAAGTTCTTAAAATCTTAAGTCACACACTTAAAATAGTGGAATTTCAACACTAGATTTATTTTTGTCTTCCTTTTCATGCACATGCATTTCACATTAGGATAGAGATTTTATTTAAATGCTGCAATAGCCTGTGTGTTGATTTTCTAAAGATAGCTAATCCTTTATGTCAGATACCTTCAATAAAACTAATTTCTGCTATGTGTATATTTCCAGCATTTAATGGATAGGAGGGAGTCATAAAAGTTTAATCAAACCAAGCATACATTTGTTATTTTATTGTTTATTATTGTTACAGTAGTGAGAGCAGTAACGCTAAGTATAGCTAAAAGCATTTGTGGAGTGTATTTGATGTGCCAAGTACTATGTATATTGCTGTATGATCTCATTTAATTCTCTAAACAGTCCCAGGGATGCGTAAGTAACTTATTTGCCTGAGATCACATAGCACCAGATGTTAGAAGCAGGATTCAGAGTCAAGTACTCTGAGTCGCCTTGTGAGCTGGTAATTTCTTCAACTTCGTTCTCAGGTTATACCAGGAAGTTTTTGCTTTGAAATACGTGCGTGCATATTCCATTGTATTTTTTTCCCTTGCTCTTGCATAATTTTTGGCAACTGAGTGGCCTTGTTGGGAATACAGTGATGCTCAAAGAAGACATTATTGGGTTATCAGAGTAAGATATCATGGGGACAAATCTGAAAAGTGGCATGTGCTAACTAGTATGCTAACTAGTAACTAGTATGTATACTAGTATGTAATTGCCTTACCTACAGTAAAATGATTTTGTAGGAAAACAAGATTTGTTGAATGTAAATGCATGAATGCACGGCATGCAAAGCAATATTTGGAGCTTTACAGAATGCTCATTGGCAGAAAGCTGCTTTTCTTGCACAGCATAGCAGGAATAAATGAGGAAAGCATGTCATGGAATCAGAGTTACAATTTAGTAGCTCTAGGATTATGACACAATTTCAATAATAGAGGCACCCCAGAATAACAGCCAAATAAATAGAATCCCTAATCTTTGGCTTGTTCGTATATTTACTCACCGTAGCCTCTGAAATCACTGAAAGCTTTTTGGAAAAAAGAAATGGAAAGGAGCACCTGCGTTCTCAAGGCTAAGACCTCCCTTTGTAAATGCACTAATATTTTAAGAGGGTGTGTGCATGTTTAATGTGTGGGTGTATTTGTCTAAGGAAGACTTTGAGCTTCAAAAGGCAAGATGTTTTGTAACCCAGAAATGTAATTGTAAATGGAATTATTAAATCTGACAATGAAATTAAAATAAACTAATGTGTAAACAGAGCACATATGTGGGGCTGTACTTGCTGGCTCACCTTCTGTGTAACACAGGTTCAGAGGCTTCCCCTGAGTTAATAATTCTAGAGAGATAGAGAGAGCCTCATATGCGATTGCTGACAGATCCCAATCCAGCACAGGGAGCAGCCGAGTCTTTTTAGTTCAAAGGAGAAGAAGAATTTCACTTCCTGGCTGATAGTCTGATTTTCTCAAGAACTGATTGTAGATAGAGGGAATCTACCTTTAGCAAAGGGTGTGGGTAACCACAGTCTTGTAGCAGAGAAAAACTTCAAAGTAAAGATGGTGAGCCATATAATTGCCCTAGGCTTGGGAGAGACAGATCTGGAATGAGGATTCTGATCTCATAAAATTCACTTAAGATTTTTCAAACTGCCAGGCTAGCCTTTGTAGCTACAATTCTTAATCAGTCTTGGTTGAGTTTGGCACATATAATTATTTCAGCGGAAAAAATAGCCATTAAACTATTATGATGAATTATTAGAGTTAGTAATGGTGCTGAGAACACTCAAACCTCGTTTTCACTCACTCCCAAATCTGTTTAGATAATCTGCTTTTTGGTATATCCAAGTTACTGTTATGTCTAGTAATGGAGGATGGCATAGCACAGACAGCTGTGTATCTGAGTGAATCGCAGGTTCTAAAAAGAGATTTCTGATCTGTTTTTTAAATTATGGTAAACTATACTACATGCCATACCATTTGTCATGTTAACCGTTTTTAAATGTATAGTTCCAAGCCATTCACAGTGTCCTACACTTACAACGCTGTGCAGCCATCACCACTATCTGTTTTCAGAACTTCCCCATCACCCCAGTGAAGACCCTTTTATCACAGAAATCAGCAGGTAGAAAAATGGATTTTAATTCCATCTTTTGTTTCTTTCTTTTAGTAGATAAACAGTTACCTAATAAGCAGATGGCAAAACGTAGAAAAAAGCCGTGATTTATGAGCTGGATAAGTAGCTTGTGACTGTGAGTTTTATGATAGTTTTATGATATTTAATCATAGATCAAATGTTTTGGGATTGAACTTGTGCAAAAATAGTAAGCAACCTCATCCTTCAACTCTTGAACTAGGAAGCAGGTTTTCATAAATCTTCGGGTCTGATTATTATAGTGAGTGAGCATTTCTCTGTGTTAAATGCTGTATCTTATTTAATCCTTATTAACAGTCTTATCAAAGTAGGTGACATTGTACCAGTTTTATGAACTTCAAACATTATACTAAACTCCAACATTTTACTTTTACTTAGATTGCCTCCAGCAGAGGTTAAGTGACTAGTTTGAGGTCCCTTAACCAGTTGGTTAACCCAGGGTAATCTCTTACTAAACCCTTGCTCTAACCATCAGGATATATTGCCTTCTTTCGAGCCACCTAAAGTTTTATTTAGAAAATGAAAAAGGTATTTTTTTTCTCTCTATTCTTTCTTGGCACCCCTTCAAAGGAAAACAGTTGTATAGTCAGAAGAGAAATAGCCTGAAATTTCGTATAATGAGACACCACGCAGAACCAGGTAACGTTCCATTCAGCCCCAAATTCACACCAGCACAGTGCCCCCACCAGGCTGTTGGTGGAACTGCATGCAAATGGCTGCTCTGCTGACCAGCAAGGCCCAGGGGGGCTATTGTCCTGTCGGGGTCCTCAGGACATTTTGTTTTTTGGAGACTGAGGCTCTCTTTGGTCCACCAGACTGTTTCCTAACTAAGTGATACAGGCCTTAAATAGAAATCTGGCTAATGGAACTTAATTAATTAATTTCTACTAAGACCAGTGCTGTGGCTGAAATGTAAGAATATGACTAGCTTTTAACTTTTTATTTTTTAAAAAACTTTTTTTTCTAGGTTTGATGTACGTGTGCAGGTCTGTTATATAGGTAAACTTGTGTCACGGGGGCTTTTTGTACAAATTATTTTATCACCCAGGTACTAAGTCTAGTACCCAATAGTTATTTTTTTTCCCTCTCCCTCCTCCCATACTCCACACTCAAATAGGCCTCAATGTGTTCTCATTATTTAGCTCCCACTTACAAATAAGAAATGCAATATTTGGTTTTCTGTTCCTGGTATTAGTTTGCTAAGGATAATGGCCTCCAACTCCATCCACGTTTCTGCAAAGGATGTGATCTCATTCTTTTTTATGGCTGCATAGTATTCCTTGGTGTGTATGTACCACATTTTCTTTAACCAGTCTGTCATTGATGGGCATTTAGGTTGATTCCATGTCTTTGCTATTGGGAATAGTGCTTCAGTGAACATTCATGAGCATATGTCTTCATGGTAGGATGATTTATGTATTTAGGTATATACCCAGTAAGGGGATTGCTGGGTCAGGTGTTAGTTCTATTTTTAGCTCTTGGAGGAATTGCCGCACTGCTTTCCACCATGGCTGAACTAATTGACACTTCCACCAACAGTGTATAAGTATTCCTTTTTCTCTACAACCTCATCAGCATGTGATTTTTTTGACTTTTTACTAATAACCATTGTGACTGGTGTAAACTGGTATCTCATTGTGATTTTAATTTTTTAGCTTTGATGTTAAAGAACTTATGAGGTATTTGTCCTGGGTGTCTTGGCCTCAGGGCAGTGGCCACTCCTGATTGGTGTGAGGAGTTCATCCACCTTTCCACATACACAGAGCACCCAGACCTCCCCTCTCCTGGGCAGCCTTGGACACCAAGTCCATGAACTTCCCTTGCACCTTTGAAACCCACAAGCGACGATACTTCCTTCCCCGACTCCACAAGGGAAGATCCAGTTTCAGGGAGACCAAAGCTATGGAGGGCAGTCCCTCTGTGCTTCTTCCTGTCCCCCTCCCACCTCCTGCCACCCCGACAGGGCTCAGTGGCAGTGAGACACTGTTCTTCGTCCAGGAGCAACCCCTGCTTTTCCAGTGAAGGTGGGGAGTAGAAATCAGGCATTAAAGCTTGCTTGTGTATCACCCAGACTTTACGAATCGGAGGAAAGACAGAATCATTTAAATGAAAAAACAGCTGCTTCAGCTACAAATCCTGGGTCTACAGAGTTGGTCTTTGATCAGACAAAAAGATCAATGTTCCTTAGACATAATTAAATTGTTTCTAATAAAGGGTGAACTGATCTTTTTTTTAATCAACTGGAAATCTTCTTGAAAGAAATAGAACCAATTCTGGCTTATCAAAGCAGAAAACCAATTTTTTTTTTTTGAGGCCACAGAATCGAAGAAGTTAGAACAGGGCTCCAGAAGAGCAGCTTGCGGGGGCTGGGCAGAGGAGCGGGTGTGTTCTTCATGGGACTGGTGCTGAGATGGTTCGGCTCCAGCCAGCCGTAGACCTTACTCCGTTCCTCTCAAGACTCAATCCTGGAAGGAGACATCTGGCCACCGTCACTGGGTGAGCCACGGGCAGGGAGAACTTCCTTATTCATTGGCCCACTGCAGGGTGTCTGCCTGCGCCGTTGACGTTTTGGGATCATATAAGTTCTTTTTATGGGGCCTGTCCTCTGTGTGGTAGGGTGGTTCCTGTCCTCTGTGTGGTAGGGTGGTTCACTCCCCCGGTGTGACAACCAAAAATGTCATCAGACCTTGCCAGATGCCCTGAGAGACAAAATCACCCTCTACACCACTGCTCTAAAGCAAAATTATTTTCCTAACCAGAGGGGAAATGGATGCTTGGTGGAAAAAAGCAGTATCCTACCCCATTGACACTTCGTGCTGTATGAACAGTTATGTATTTCCATGACTTTCTCCCCAGCTCATGACGTTCCTCAGAACAGAAATCTCGTGTCTCTCATGCCTGTGTGCCTGCTGTCTCTAGTACACAGTGTTTAGCACACAAGTGCTTAGTAAACATTTCCTTTGATAAATGCACGAGCAGACGTTGCGTCTGAAGTGGAATCAGGAGTGGTCGTGTTCCTGCTTGCTGCCGTGCACAGGGAGCTTGGCCTGCAGGCAGAGGCATTTATCTCAGAACGCTAATGGCGGGAGAGGTCCATGCCTGTGGGGAGTCAGACCGAAGCAACTCCATCCACCTTTCTGCCAAAATCACCCACTTTGGCGGAAATCATGACCTGTCAACAGATGGCCAGTCCTTTACCAACTTCCCTGTGTTTTCCTTGAGAAGTGGCTCCCTCTGGGCTCCTGCCTGACTGAGGTTGGGTTCTGTTTCTCAGGCTCAGAACAGTCAGCATGAAAGCAGCTTCTTAGGTGTGTGTTTCTGAGCTTTTCTCATAAAAGAGTTAATAATTGATCAGCACAAATGACTGTCCTCTAGAATGTTCCTAGTAATCAAAACATACCCTGCTTTTTAATTTTTTCAATAAAAGGACTGCGTTAATCTGCAAAGGGCACCTCCCATCTGGGAGACTTCTTGAGCAAGTGCAGAGCCACAGCTTCCACCCAGCTCATGCTGACACGACATCCCTTTCTCCCTCCCCACTGCAGATCTGGAGGCCAGATCCATGCCAAATCCACTGGATCAGTGTAGGTGCTTTTCCAGCTAGCTGGGCCCTCAATAACTTTGAACAGTGAGCCAAATAAATTATACTTTTACATGAAACAGTTGTTTTCTATTTCACCTGAAAAATCTTTTTTAGTTAAGTAGAAAATTATATGCATCTACATCTTTCTTGCTCAGTATTTTTCAAGTTCTAGTTGCCAGTTGAGAGAAACGACATCTCATTTTCAGGCTTAATAGGTTTCCGCAGGTCCATCTGAGCCACGGGTCTTAAAGGTGAGCATGCAGCAGAGTCACTGGGAAGGCTTATTAAAACACAGGTCACTGGGCCCGTCCCCAGGTTCTGATTCAGCAGGGCTTGGATGGGGGATTAAGAATTCACATTTCTAACAGGCTCCCAGTTGACACACCAGTGATGTCAGTCCACTTTTAGGTCCACTGGATCAT
>NC_045455.1:91572620-91579285 GCF_002776525.5 Piliocolobus tephrosceles
GTTGACACACCAGTGATGTCAGTCCACTTTTAGGTCCACTGGATCATAAATTCACATTTCTAACAGGCTCCCGGTTGACACACCAGTGATGTCAGTCCACTTTTAGGTCCACTGGATCATAGTTTTCAGAAAAAAGTCTCAGCCAGTCACAGAGGCGCATGCCTGTAATCCCATGGGGCACTTTCAGAGGCTGAGGCAGCTGGGTCACTTGATCTCAGGAGTTCGAGACCAGCCTGGGAAACATGGCGAAACCCCATTCCTACAAAAAACAAAAAACAAAAAAAACGAGCTAGGTGTGGTGGTGCATGCCTGTAGTCCCAGCTGAGGAAGGCGGAGGTGGGAAGATCACTTGAGCCCAGAAATTCAAGGCTTCAGTGAGCCGAGATCACACCACTGCACTTCAGCCTGAGTGACAGAGTGACACCCTGTCTCAAAAAAAGACAACTCAGTAATTGTTATATATAATATATAAAGGGGTCTCTAATCTTTTGGCTTCCCTGGGCCACATTGGAAGAAGAATTGTCTTGGGCCACACATAGACTACACTAATAATAGCTGATGAGCTTAAAAAAAAAGGAAAAAAAGGAAAAAAAATCACCAAGAAAAAAATTTAATAATATTTTAAGAAAGTTTATGAATTTGTGTTGGGCCACATTCAAAGTCATCCTGGGCCACATGCGGCCCACAGGCCATGAGTTAGACAAGCTGGATATATAATTATCTTCCTAATAAATAACATGTTTTTTCTTTTTTGGGGCTGTTTGTTTGTTTTGCCTTCCTGAAATTCACATTAGGCATTTAGGCACAGATAGAATGAATGGGTGAATGAATGGAAGAACTCTTATAAATATTCAGTTAATAGTTTCTTCATTCATTCATTCTTTGACTTTCATTAAATTTGGATCATATTCAGCCGTTGATCAAAAAGCCATAGTTTCACTTTATTGGGCACCTTTGCTTGGTGTCAAGCAATATATGAAATAGACTCAAAGAAAAGATGTACCTATTCTTCTTCCAAGCTTTAAAATAATTCTGCCTTTTAATTGCCTGGTAATCCCCTGTATTTATGAAACTAAATGATACACCAACCATTTCACCCTGGGGCCTTCGGAAAGGGAGCCAGAATGAGATTTCGTCTTTGCAAGGTTGGCTTACAGGTATAATCAAACTGCCAACCAATTGCTCTCAATCATGTTTTCAAATAATTATATTAGTTGTACATCCAAAAGGGCATTCAAGGGATTAAGCAGGTTAGGCCATGAGTATGCTGATTTTTAAATGAAGGTCTGGTTGGATTATATGTTCATTATGTATTACAAAATAACAGAATATGAACTTGCAGCTTTGTACACACAATGAACTATCCTGGAGCTGACAGATTTTTTCTTGGTGAAAGTGTAGAAATCTGCATAGTTAGGAATCCCTTAAATATGTAAAGGCTTCTGTTTGAAGGGGTTGCCACAGACACTTGGAGACCACCCAGAAAGCATCCTTAAGCACAGAACTCTTGGGCACTTTTTCCTACCAGTGTCAAGCCAAGACAGGAACTCCAGCAGCAACCAAGCATTGCGAGCACTGTGTGCCCTGATGGGAAGAGGCTCTTGGTCGTTACATGAGTGCCTGTCCTGGTCACGGGTGTCCCAGTCACAGCTGGGCCAAGCCACCGTTGGCAGTACCAGACTACGGCCCTGTGAGACAAGGCCATTGATCTCTGCCCTCTACTTCCAGCTAGCTGGGCACAGTCATGGCTGCTTGTAAAGTGTGCTCCACAGAGCGGAAGCTGCGTCAGTTGGGCACAAGTGCTCATGGGTGGCACCAGGAAATAATGAGACCTTTCTCTCAGGATTTTCTACATATTTAGGTTCTGTCCATCAAGGATGCTGATATTTAAATATAAACCTTTTTAGAATGTATTTGACAGAATTTCAGGGCATGAGGCGGTAAATATATCATGGTGCTTTAAGAGCATGGGCTCAGGAACCAGACTGCCAGGGTTAAAGCAAACCTATGAGCTGTGTGACTCTCTTGGCTTCTGTTTTCTTTCTTGTGAAGATAGGTGTCTCAAGGTGTGTTTTTAGGAGACCACGGATCAGTGCTCTTAGGACAGTGTCTGGTGCACAGTGAATGCTCCATAAACAGCCACCATGGTTCTGGGAGTGGAATGGCTGGTGTTCTCTCTGATGAGCCCCGTCTAGGCCAGCTGTCTGCAGGTCAAGTCCTCCTGCATGGTATTTTTCTCCTCACTTTCTTTCCAGCTGTATGTCTGCAGTCACTCGGAAGAAGAGGACTGGAAAGCCACAGTTTGGAAACCCTGCCATTTTAAGACTCAGTCTTGGAATCTTATTGATATTATAATTTAAATTAGTCAGGCTAGAATAATTACCCTAGTACTTCCAGGTTATGAAACACGCTAATTTGAGCAGAGCTGTCAGAACAAAAATGTTCTGGCTTGTACCATCTTTTCTTAGCCCATTTGTCTCTCACGTAAAATGAGGAGAAAAATACATTAAATTCTCACTCTTTAACTGCTCTTTATATATACTGTCTCTCTCAGTAAGACAAATAGGTGAAGATACACTACCTGCTTCCTTTTGTGAGCTCATATTTGCAATGTGTGTCCTGATGCAATTTTGTCTTTCTTATATTGCTATTGACCCTTTTCTCTTTTTAGTTGTAAAGTTATTGCCTGTTTGAATCCTTTTGTCAAGATCCATTCATTCTCCCTGTAATGTAGGTGATTTCCACAGTGAAATGTGTTTGTTAACTCCGTCCACCTTAGCTGGAGTTAACACCTCCAAGCTGGTTCCCAGGGTGCTTAGAAAATACAATTTTAATCATCACCCTTCAAAATTAAGACTTGAAGGCAAAGGGGACATCTCTGTCAGCTTTAAAAAAGAAACGAAAGCTTTCTTAGAAATTTTTTACTATGGCCATATACAACAGCCAAATCCAGTTCTTCTTACTTGTGGAACTACCTGAAACATTGGGCTTTTTTTTTTTTTTTTTTTTTTTTTATTTTCTGTGTAGGGTTTAGTTCGTGTTAACACTCGCAGAACATTTAAATCTAATTAGAGCAGGGCTAGCGTAACAGTGTGCCCAGGATTCTTCCCCAGTAACCGTTCTTCATTATCCCTCCAGGCTCAGGTCCTCATTTCCTCCTTTTTGAACCTTCATCTTCACCAATCACATTACACACAAAATCACCAAACCAGTTAGCTCTAACTGTATTTCTTTAGAAAAGCCCACAAGTGTACTTATTTTTCTCTTGTGGCCACAGTTGCCATTCTGTGAGATACAGGAATTGTTTAAGGTGGGAAACTGGAGAAGGATGTGTGCTAGTTGGGCCTGTCTGCTGGGAAGGAGAGAGCAAGGTCATATTTATATTGGCAGTTTGTTGAGTTGAAGTGAACCACTTCAAAGAACAGGATGGCCATACTTACCTGAATAGCTTGGCTCTGAATAAATGACTTTCCCTTCTGAGAATTCCAGTCATTTAGTTATAAACGACCAGTCATGTAATTATAGAAATGTTTCAAATATTGATTTTTTTAGTTTTAAGGAGCAGAGAGAGTTTAATAGGCAAGAAGAGGCAAGGAGGAGGGGAGAAGGAAGAAGCTTCCCTGTACAGACACAGAGGGAAGGGGGTGCTCCAAAGCCAAAAGAGGGAACCCCACCTGCCACATATACCAGCTGGGTGTATACACAGAGGCTGGAGGAGGCAGTGTCTGGTTTGCACAAGGCTCAGGGGATTGATCTGACTAGGCACCTAGCCCGAGGGAAAGCTGGCCCTCCCACCCTAGTCTTTCAATATGCAAATGCAGGACACCATGATGTTCTACACAGGTGGGGATGCTTCGGGATGGCCATGTATCCAGGAATGTGGGGAAAGGGCAAGAAGGGCCACCGGAATCGCCACATTTGGGTGGACCCAGTTTCTAATGGCTGACGTTTGGATATCGGGTTACTGGCCTGGCTTTAAGAGCTGGGGTTTTACAGGAAACTTTTCCAGACAAGCTTTAAAAAAATAAAAAACTTCCTAAGGACCCCTTTTCCCCTCTATCTGCCTAAAATAATTAGTAACTCCTACAGCATTCCCCACTGTGGAGATGCCGCACTAACTGCTGTTAGGGGTGTGGGTGACGACGTCTTCTGGCTACTTCCTGCTGGAAAGGGGCGTCGAATGGGGAACAGCAGCTGGGGCTCCTCCCGGGGTGGATCTAAGGGTCCTCGGAAAACTGGCATGTCCGTGTGTGGTTCAATTTGCAGCACCATTTGGAGTTTGATTGCTGTGAGTTGGGTGATCCTCTCCTCTTGAGGTCCGAAGATAATTTCCAGATTCTAGAGGAACCAGGCAGAGAAATAAACATGCTTCATATTTTGTTCATAGGAGTATACCTTACTCAATTATTAAAGGCCATAAATAGTTTAAAATAAGTTTCCTTGACTCAGTCTGATGAATGAATTTCCTTTCCCGGCCAACGCACCAAAATGATACGGCTCCGATGAGTGGTGGAGCACCGGGCTTTTTGGTCCTCTTGCTGGTTTAGACACAGGGACACGGACATATGTGGAGTGGTTTTAAGGAGCAGAGAGTTCAATAGGCAAGAAGGGGCAAGAAGGAAAAGAGAAGGAAGAAGTTACCCTGTACAGAGGAGGGGGGCTCCAAAGCTGAGACAGGGAACCCCTCAATATTAAAAAGGAAGAAATGGTGCGTTAGGCTAGCACATTTTATGGAAAGCCATGTCTTAATTAAATGTCTTCCCTACAAATGTTCTCTGTATGGAGAAACCTGGCACACAGGGAATGCATGAAACCTAATTTATAATTAGATTGAGTCTCCTTAATAACCTACATCTGGAAGGTGTAGTGTCAACTGTGCTACTTTAGCCATCATCACGTACCCAGCATTTCTATCGTTAGTGACACAGCTGGGCCAGAGGTGAGGCCTGCATTCATGCATGCAGATTATTCTACTGTAAAAAAGAGCACTGTGTTTTGAACTTTAATTGCACAAATAGACATAGCAGTGACATTCTCTTCTAGTAACTGCCCATTATTCCTCACATATTTCCTAAGATAGAGCTGTTAGAATTTAGATGGACATTAGATAGACAATAAAAATATTTTAGTGTACAGTTGAAACTATAATGGTATTGGTGGTGTTCTCAACTACCCCAGGTCTAGTTAAGGGCTTTCAAGTATGTGTTTGGACCAAGTATTTTCATGTCGACCATCTAGATAATCCTTGGTCTGTTTCCCACCCCATGTACTTTCTGGTGGGATGATCACGTCTGCACCTCTGGTCCCCAAGCTGTCCCTGAGCTCTGTGTCCTTACTGCCTCCACATGGAGCATCCCCTTCCACCTCACACCTGACGGGGGTTGTGTCTCCACACCACCCTGCTCCTCCTGGATTCCAGCTCAGTCTGGCCTTCCTGTTCTGTTGGTTGCCCTGGTTCAGAGCCCTGGGTCCTCTCCTGTTCGTCTCCCAGTCTCTTCCAGCCTTACTCTACCCGCCAGACCACTTCTTGATCAGCATACATTGTGCATTTCCCCATGTTTGTGCCTTTCCTATATTGTCTCCTCCACCTAAAAGGCCTAATCTGTTAAGTTTCTGCTCAATCTCCTCTCCTCCACAAACCTTCTGAATCTCTTCATTGGAATTCATCTTTCTCTTCTGTTCTCCACACGGACTGCCCTTTGTATGCTGTTAGCATCCACAGTTTACTTTTTCTCAAGATTTTATGTTAAAAATTTTCAAATATTCAGAACAGTTGAATGAATAGTACAACACTCATATACTTGCCGTTTTGTAAACATGTTCCTATATTTACATCTCTTCATCTGCCTATCTGGCCTTATATTTTTATGCATTTCAAGTAGCAGACATCAGTACATTTTACACCTAGATTCTTTTGCATGCATAGCATTAGAGTTCAATAGTTGCTTACTGTATTTAGGTGAACTTTTCATACAGTGAAATGCACAATCTCAAACGTACCTTTCAGTGAATTTTGATGCATGTACACACCTTTGTAACTCAAATCACTATCTAGATGTAGAACATAACCGTCACACCAGAGGCCCTCCTGCCCCTTCTCAGTTGATTCTAATATCCACTCCCAAAAGCAACCACAGTTCTGATTTTTTTTCATCATAGATTGGTTTAACCAACTTTTTGAACTTCATATAAATGAAATCAAACACTATGTACTGCTTCGCATAAGGCTTCTCTCACTCAGCATAATGTTTTTGAGATGCCTTTGTGTTGTTGAATGTATGAATAGTTTGTTCCTTTTTGTTGCTGAGTAATATTCCATTATATGAATACATTGTAGTGTGTGTATTCCTATCCTAGTGATAGAAACTTGGGTTGTTGGCCGGGCGCGGTGGCTCAAGCCTGTAATCCCAGCACTTTGGGAGGCCGAGACGGGCGGATCACGAGGTCAGGAGATCGAGACCATCCTGGTCTACACGGTGAAACCCCGTCTCTACTAAAAATACAAAAAACTAGCCGGGCGAGGTGGCGGCGGGTGCCTATAGTCCCAGCTACTCGGGAGGCTGAGGCAGGAGAATGGCGTGAACCCGGGAGGCGGAGCTTGTAGTGAGCCGAGATCGCGCCACTGCACTCCAGCCTGGGCGACAGAGCGAGACTCCGTCTCAAAA
>NC_045455.1:91579385-91602958 GCF_002776525.5 Piliocolobus tephrosceles
TTGTACAAGTTGTTTCTTTGTTGACATATGCTTTCATTTCTCTTGGATAAATACCTGGGAGTGAAATTGCTGGGTCCTTGCATAGGTATATGTTTAGTTTCATAAGACACTGTTAGACTTTTTTTCAAAGTGATTATATCATTTTGTCCTTTCACCACAAATGTATGACAATTCAGGTTGCCCACAGCCTTGTCAACATTTGATATAGCACGGTGGCTCACACCTGTAATCCCAGCACTTTGAGAGGCCAAAGCAAGGTAGGAGGATCGCTTGAGCCCAGAAGTTCAAGACCAGCCTGGGCAACATGACAAGACCCCATCTCTACAAGAAGTTTAAAAACTAGCAGGGCATGGTGGCACACACCTGTGGTCCCAGCTACTCTCAAGCTGAGGCGGGAGGATCACCTGAGCCTGGGAAGTCAAGGCCGCAGTGAGCCATGTTCACGCTGCTGCACTCTAACCTGGAAAACAACAACAACAACAAAAATTAGCTATTCTGGTGGATGTGTCATAGTATCTCATTGTGGGTTTGGTTTTCATTTCCCTAATGACTAATGATGTTGAATGTCTTCTCAATGCCTATTAGTTGTGTTATTTATTCATATATCATCTTCTGTGAAAAACCTGACCTTGTGAAGGTAAAATCTTTTGTCAATTTGTAATTAAAAAAAAAATCTTTTTACAATGGGTCGAAGTTGTTCTTTATACATTCTGGATACCAGTCTTCTGTGAGATACGTTTTGTATTTTTTCCTACTCTTTCATCTGTCTACTCATTGGTTTAATGGTTTCTTTTCAAGAGACATTTTTAATTTTGATGAAATCTGACATTTTTTCCTTTTATGGTCATTGCTTTCTGTGTCCTAAGAAAGCATACCTACTTCAGAGTCACAAGGATACTTCATGAGGTTTTTTAAGACGGTAATTTTAGTGTTTACGCTTAGGTCTGTGACCCTCTCAAGTCAGTTTTTATGTGTGGTATGCAGCAGGGGTCCAGGCTGGCTTTCCCCCATATGGATACACTGCTGTGCGTGTCCTTCTCACCCTCACGCTGTGACTGAGCCTGCCCACCTGTGTGCCCATGACCTGGCCTGATCCTTTCCACACAGCAGATGCTGCCTTCGCGGTCACTGACTTGCAATACAGGTTCAGAGAACAGTACAGGATTCCGGCAGTCTTTTAATGCCTTGATTTTGAAGATGGTTTTACAGAATTCATCTCCCAAAGTAAAGGTCAGTATATAGAGCCTGTTCAACCCTTGAGTTAGCATTTCCTGCCAAGAATGTAGGTTGAAGCAAGAAGGTTAATTGCATAAATCTTTGCGTTTTGGCTTCTTTCGAGTGAAGAAAGAGTACGAATTCAGCTTTTTATTGAATTCTTAATATATGCTAGGCATGGTGCTTCATTGCTTCTACATCTTCTTGTTTGATCCTTAAAGCATCCTTGTAGGAAATTTGGGTGCCAGAGATTTAAGTGACTTCTGCATTACACAGTTAGTAAGTTGCAAAGCTAGGAGTTCTCTGAGACAGGGAAATCTGGAGGAAAGCCAATAATTTGATTCTGATATAAGACTTCTATAAAAGAATTAACATCTAATTGATTGTAAAGTGTATAGAACTTGATGACGAAACTGGATAGGTAATTAAACTTATTAAATTCTGAATCATCCAAGTCAAAGATAACTAAATAAAAAAATCAGTCTTCTGATATCAGTCTGTAAGGGTGTAGTCATATATGCAAAAATAATAGCCCTCAGGAAATATATTTAGGCCTAAATCTCTAAGCTAAGGATTGATTTGTTAGTAAAAATGCATTAAAATTATAAATTGCTCCAAGGCCCACACACAGTCCATGACTTTATAAAATGTTCTTGCAGTCAGGTTATACAGCCAGAGTCTTGATGCAGAAAGCCAGAGTGTTCCTCTAGTGTGTGGATTTGAGTTTGTGTCTTTGTGGTTCCTGTTGCCTCCTGGTGAACGCAGTGCTGACCTTTCTTTGTTTGCAGGTATGCTTCAGAAGTGTCCTTCTGTTGATGACTTCGTAAGTGCCCTGGTTTCTGACTTGGATCTGGACTTCGAAACTTTCCTCATGGATTCAGAATAACAGAAACACTCTAAACCTCTTCAATCAAGGTGATGTAGATAATGACTTTGTTACGAATCCTTCAGCTGTGAGAGCTTGTTTCTCATTTCATTGTTCACTTCTGTAATAAATTCGGAAAAACTTTAAACTGATAGAACTTGGAATAAATCATTTGTTTTAATTCTGCTGGCTTTTCACCTGTTTGGCACATTTTTGAGCACATGGAAATCTCTGACCTGGTAACAACCATCCTTCTACATGGCATTGTTAAACGAGGGTGTGGGCATTTCCTTAGTATAACCACTCCACTGTTGAGCTTTTCCCCCTTTCCATGGATCTTTAATTAGTTTAATTAAATATTTAATTAAAAGCAAAATTGTTTAAGACAGAGTTTGAAGCAATATTCAGAAAGGTTACACTTGTAGTTCTTTTAAGAATGATGACCATTTCTTAAGACCACTATCTAAAGTAGGCTTAGAAAATACACTTTAAATAGTTACAAGCAACCGACAAACCAAGTGTGGTTTCCAAAATACATGTAATTATCTGTACTGTTTTTTCCTGAATGTTTAGGCAAATAGACTCAGAACACAGAGGACTGGCTTGGCAATGAAGGTAGAATGAGTAAGTGCACGTACAATTAATAAGTGACATACCAGTGTCAAGCAACTGGTGAATCAGGAAACGGGGGTTCAGACCATGTCTGCTTTTATCTGGAACTCATTTCCTTTACACTATTGTATACCATACTGTATTTTGGTTTGTTATTATCAGGAAATAAATTATTTAATGGATTTTTCCCACCATTAAAGTCAAAACCTAATTACGAATTTCCAGTTTAAAAAGGCACCTGCTAACAGCCTCTTCCTGCTTCTCACCAAATGACCAATGATGAAACAAAAGGAAAGATTCAAAATACCCAAAACTAAGACACACATTCAACCTATTGGCAGAATCTGGAGGAATTTCTTCATGCGCAGAAACAGACGGGACTGGCTGGAGAAACGTCATCAGTGGCCGGCCGGTGCCAGGTGCACCTGGATGCAAGGGGATCGACCCTTCCTGCTTTCCCACCTCCTGCTCACCCTTAGAAATGCAAATCAGTACTGACCAGAAGGCAGAGCGGCCAGTACCCCGAATGGGGCTTCACGTGTGAACGCTGCAGTGGGTCCCTCCCCGTTGCTCCCCATTGGAGCTTCTCTATACAGCAGCACTTGGAAGCTGCCGCTCACACAGCCTTGGGCAGGGAGTGGGCCTGGCCGTGGTGTCTCCTCTGTACCCAAAGCAAAGCTGAGGAAGGGAGACAAGGGTTGGCGAAGGGCTCTGGTGCAGTGCCCAGGGAGGAATCTTGCTGTTTCTTGTCTCACCCTATTCACAGTATCCAAGGTAAGTTAAAAAGAGATCTCTCCCGACAGACTGGCAATACACAGATGCCAGCTCATTCTGGGAAACAGACGTGGAGAAATTTACCGGTAAATCAGTTACAGGTAAATCTGAAAAGTGCTTTCATCAGCACCCAGGTGCACCGACAGTGACAAAACCCCTGCATCTTTATCAGGTCTTTTTTGTAGGGGTGAGTAACCAAAAAAAAAGAAGTCCATGTGGAACCTTTTTTAAAAAGCATTCTTAAGAAACGGGAAAGGAAGACTTTACCTGGAAGATGCTGAAAAATCAAAACTTTGAAAATTATTATTTTTTTTGAGACAGAGCCTCGCTCTGTCACCCAGGCTGGAGTGCAGTGACGTGATCTCAGCTCACTATAACCTCCGCCTCCCGGATTCAAAGGATTCTCATGCTTCAGCCTCCCTAGTAGCTGGGATTACAGACATGCACCACCACACCCAGCACATTTTTGTATTTTCAATAGAGACAGGGTTTCACCATGTTGGCCAGACTGATCTCAAACTCCTGACTTCAAATGGTCCACCCACCTTGGCTTCCCAAAGTGCTAGGATTACAGGTGCTAGCCACGGTGCCTGGCCAAAAATTATTTTTTAAAAGGAGCAAATTGCTTCTTGTACATTGCAGCAAAATCTATTTTTGTTTTTTTGGGGTTTTTTGTTTTTGTTTTCTTTTTGAGACAGAGTCTTGCTCCGTTGCCCAAGCTGGAGTGCAGCAACACGATCTTGGCTCACTGTAACCTCTGCCTCCCGGGTTCAAGCGATTCTCCTCCCTCAGCCTACCAAGTACCTGTGATTACAAGCACCCGCCACCATGCCTGGCTAATTTTTGTATTTTAGTGAGATGGGATTTCACCATGTTGGCCAGGCTGGTCTCAAACTCTTGACCTCAAGTGATCCGCCCGCCTCAGCCTCCCAAAGTGCTGGGATTACAGATGTGAGCCACCGTGCCTGGTCCTCTCTGGAATTCGCAAAGAGATTTGAGAAAACATGGTATTTATGAAGTTGAAAGCCATAAAGAACAAGCAGAAATAAAAAGACAACAGGTCAAGTTAAAAAGGAAGATGGGTAAATGCAGAGAAACAATAACCACAGTACAATGACCGAAAACATTGTCAGAATCAGAAAAGAAGAAAATCATCAAGGAAAAACCTGAGAATCTTTCAGAAGGCAGGTTCAAGGAATGCAATGAGAACAGATAGCAAGACAGCAGAGTGGAGGCCCACACCCTCTGAATTCTAGAATTCCTCAGATGAAGCCAGGGCATTTGCAATAAAAGCAATAACCAGAGATAAATTCTGGTGTACTCCTGTATTCCCAGGAGTACAAACCAGTGCCTAGCATTTAGCAGGGGCACTGGTGAGTGAATGCCAATCACTGATTTTAAGAAACCCTTTTTAAGCTGGAAGAATGGCTGCGCATTCAAAAGAAAATCCCCGATGGTGGCACATGGTGCGAACGTCCTTGCCACTGAACTATACACATTCAAATCGTTCTGCTTTATGGTAAATTGTGTATTATGTATATTTTACCACCGTTTTTTAAAAAGCAACCAAGAGAATTCTGAATTCCAGATTAAAACATAGTGAAAAGAGACCCTCATGTAGATATATTCTACTTTTTTGAGAATTTAAATATTTGAGTTTAATTTAAAGTTTCATTGAGTTTAATTAAAATATATGGCATATCCCAAGTTGGGCTTTGCAGAACACTTCTCAGGAACTGTTAGTTGGCATACCAGGAACTCAGAAGGGTCCTGTTATTAAATTTATTTGGGAAATGCATGGATGTTTTGAAGGTTCACTGTGCATGTGAACGACGCTACAATCGCAAACCAGATTTGGCATTGCATACATGAGCCAGTATTTCCCAATGTGGAATACTTACTGCTGTTTTTCAGAACCCTGGGAAATAACTGAAAGTATTCAGCTGGAAATAACAGGTATAGCTATAAAGCAGCAAGAATTACAGTGACTCCAGAATGCAAGCGTTCATCACTATTAAGAGCCAAAAATTGAAAAAAGTTTTGAGAGGTGAAGACGGAGATATAAAATGACATTCTCAGATATATGAGGGCTCAGGAAACATCTGAACTTCGTACACTTCTTTAAAAACTGCTAAAAGTACATGTAATTTTGACCAAGAGTCAGAGCAAATGAAACCTCCAAGGCACTTCACAGAATGTGGAGGGGTCATCACTTCTTCCCAGTAACAGCTGAATAAGTCATAACAGCAAATTATTTTATTATGAATGTTTTCCGTTATGATGGGAATAAATCCAGAAGCCATAGTCCTCTTGGGAAGATTCTCTCCTGTAGTTACAGTTTACCACCAGCTTCTAAAAACCTAATTTAAAGTTCTTAAGAATGTGTAAACGCTGAAAATAACCTAATAAAAGAACTGGTGGATAATGAACAAAATGTTAGTGTGTGGGTTTTCAGATTTAGGCCTTTTTTCTTTTATCTTTTTTCTTCTTTTTCCAATTTTTAAAAAGTAGGCAATGTGTTAATTTCAATAATAAAAAATGTACAGTGTTTTAATAATCATGGCAAAGCCAAATTTAAAGCATTTTTCCAGTTCTGAAGAAACGCTTGGCTGATGGAAGCCAATTCAGAAAATGTCTTTGAGTCATTTCAAGGAACAATTTGTACAGCCCAAAACGTTATGAATACCCAAAGTTTAGCCTGAGTTGGTAAAAGCGATTGAGATAAAATGTGAACAATTGTGCTTGACATTTACGTAGCATTTTCCAGTTTCCGGGGCCCATCTCGTAGCTGTCTTACAGGAAGCAGATGAACTTGCGACGTGGCAGACAGTGATAACTGGTACTAGGGAGGCAGACAGCTCGGGACTTGCCCAGCATCCTCAAGCTGGCACCGTATCAGTGTGACTAGAGCCACCTCCCTTGGCTCCTTGTCCACTGCCCTTTGCACCTCATGCAGGTCTCCAGAAGACCCTGCTCCTGCTGTGCAGGCTCCTACGCTTACCTTAGACACGATTGCAGTGTTGGGTGGCCACGGGACCCACACAGGCCTTTTCTAGTTCACCCATTTTCTGCAAGGATGTTGGTTAGGGAGTGTCTCCAAGAGGAGCAAGTATGACACCAAATCTAGGAGACGTGGGAATCGAGCCAGGCACAGGGCTGGCGGGCCAGCGGGGACCACCTTTTTGAGTTGGTATTTTGCTTAATCTGCATCTTTTGAGTAAGATCATCTGGCAGTATGAGCTGTTCTCCAGGTACATTTCTCTGTCTTATGTACAAAAACATCCTGAAGGCGTTTGTCAGGTGCCTTGCTGAAATCTAGATGCATTCGGTACTTCCTTGGTCTGAGGTTAACTGCACACCTCCAGGCACTGGGCTCGTGCTTTCAAGCATTTTATCCTCACTTTGGGGTGAGTGAAAGTTCCCCACTAGAGGAGCGCTCGGGAGAGATCATATAAAAGCCGACTCTTGAGTCCGTGCAGTAGTGGGGTAGATGTGTGTGGGGTGTCTCCATTCCTGCAAGGGTGCTTGTTAGGGAGTGTTTCCAGGAGGAACAAGGCTGCGACCAGTCATGAAACAAATGGTAGGTGTGAACTGGAAAACTCATTCAAAAGAGAGCTCATGATACGTGTGGTTAATTCACTTTGGCAATGTGGGAAGCTCTAACTTGCCCATATTTGAAGTAAGAATTCAGCTTTTTATAATACAAATAACAAAGGATTGAGAATCATAGTGTCTAATATATAAAAGACTCAGGAAAGATAAATCTATCAACTGCAGAAATGTAAAATGCATGTGACCCAAGAAGGCCCCAAAGTGGCAGACAACACTGTACCCATTTTCCCTTCCAAAATGTAAGCGGCGAGCATGGTGCTTTCAAGGCTGCCGCACAGGATGTCAGCTGCTGTGCTGTCCTTAGAGCCTTTGTCCTGAGTTCCACGTGTTTGTCCAGCTGTCTCATTACCTGTAGGTCTTAAAGACACTTCAAATTTGACCTCCAACATGAGATTCCTCTTTTACCCCAAATACTCCCCCCGAGGCACTGTTTTGATGAGTGGCACTGTCGTCTTCCAGCTGCTCAAGCAGGAACTTCTGAAGAGCTTGAGTCCCTTCTCATCCCTGCAGTTGGCGTTTTTCTTTCCTCTGCGCTTAACCTGTGCACCATGTATCTGTCATACTTGCCTCGTTTTCTTTTCCCAGCTTGGCTGCAGATGTGTGTTAGAAAATCAGCACAGGCCTCCAGTGTGATCTGGGCATAAAGTCATCAGGGTCCAAGGGAGTGAAGGAGGGGCGGTCCCAGGAAATAGTGTGTGGCCAGGCTAGGACCACAGCGGGTATCAAATGTTTGGAACCCAGTTCTGGAAGGTTTAAACAATTCCATCAGATACAGTCTTCATTAAAAATAATTGAAAATTATGAACATGTTTCTGTTCGCTCCTATCACTGCTTTAAGAAAACCGATGTCATGGTTAATTCCGTGTGTCAGCATGACTGGCCACAGGGTGCCCAGGTGAAACATTCCTGGGTGTGTCTGGGGAGTGTTTTGGGATGAGGCTGGCACTTGACTCAGCAGACTCAGTAAAGCAGATGGCCCTCGGTGGAGGGGGGTGCTCATCCAATCTGTTGAAGGCCTGAATGGAACAAAAAGTGGAGGAAGGAGGAATGTACCCCATTTGCTTCCTGCCTGCCTGCTGAGCTGGGATATCCATCTTCTCCTCCCTTCAATCTGGAATCTGCACTGGTGGCTCCCCTGGTTCTTGGGCCTTCAGACTCAGACTGGAGCCACACCCCCAGCTTTCCCGGTCTTCAGCTTGCAGATGGCAGAGCACAGGACTTCTCAGCCTCCTTCATCACATGAGCCGGTTCCTCATAATCTCCTCCAAAACATACATCCAAGTCGTTCTGCTTCTCTGCAGAACATGGACTAATATAATCCATGAAGAAATGTGGAGGATTTTTATAATTTACATAGAAGAATGAATCGAACACCAAGAAAACCAAGACCAAACCAGAATCCACAAAGGAATTCTAAGCGCAGCTGTCCATCTGCAAGAGAATGTGTATGCACACAACTTTGACCAGTTTCTGTTGCTTTCTATTCCAGTGCATTTTGTTTCAATAGTTTGGAGAAAAAGCATCACACAACTAGCAGGAAGCTCTGTGGCAGGGCCCAGATCTGTGACTCAATACAAGCCCAGTCCTAATTTATCCAGACCCCGTAGGAGGAGAGAAACCTCAGTGGAGGCAAACGTTATGACATTTAAAGGGAGTTTTTTATGGCTTTTTACACTGACTCAGCATCAATTAGAAAGTTATTTTTGCTCTTTGTTGCCGATCGTGGGAGAAGGGGCTGTTAGCCAGCAGCTTGGAGCAGGGAGCCCGCAGGAAACAGCTTCACTTAGGAAGACTCAAACCCTGTAGAACCCTCCTGCCTGTCCTTTGAGGCCACACTGCTCTGATGATCTCAATTTTGTGCCTTTTTTTAACTCTTAAAACTATTTCCAAGTTGATTTATTGAAATGTATTCAGTTTACTAAAAGGACCAAATCATGTTTCTATGTCTTCAGATACCACTCTTGAAATTCAGTTTTTGAAAACTGCTATGCATGGATAGTAGGAGGATTGAGTTTTACCAACAAAACAAGGGAATGGTGGAGTGAAAGGCCTAGTTGTTCTGGCTGTTGGCCGGCAGGAGAAATCCCAAGGGGATGAGAAGGGGATCCAACATCTAGCACATCGGGGACAAGCTGTGACAGCCACAGAGGCCACAGTGGTCGGCTGAATCTGAGCCCTTTTCCAGCGAAGTTATCCTAAGGTAAAGAAATGGAGCTTACCAGGAATGAAGCACAAGAAGAAGCACTTAGCTCCAGTCCAAAGAGCTGCTACCACGTGGAGGGCAGCGCTGGAGTTGTGATGAGTGCCCTAGAGACTGCACGGACATACCTACGTTAGTTGAGTTAAATAATTTGTTACGGTTGGGGAAAAAGTATGTGGACTTCTGAGAGCAAGGATCGTCAATGCGCACAAAGCAGGAATTGCTGGGGAAGATTAAAGATAAGCAGGGTCAATGCTCTGTGCAGCACAGCGTGTTTCTAATAGTGCCCTCATTGTTTGCAGATTGTGTATGAAATCAGCCAGTTCCATACACAGAGGGCCCTTTACTGGCGAGCTTATGGCTCACTGTGTGTTCTCAAAGTACTTTACAGTTTAGGTTGGAAATTGGAAGAAAAAAAGAAAAGCCAGAACTTGTGACCGATAATAGGATTGGCTGCACACTTCCAGACTGATGAATGATGAATGTGATGCACTATTGCATGGAGCACATCTTCAGCAAGAGGGAGAAATAACTCTTACCATTTTTGGCCAGCAGTTATTTGGTTTGATCACCAAACATCATGCCAGAATACTCAGCAAAGCTTGTTAGCTCTTAAGAAGTCAAAGTCCAGGGGAATTTATTCCTGACCATTTTAATTGGACCCCTTATGTGAGAGCAGCGGCTACCAGCTGGGGTAGCAAACCCGTCACTAGTGGACGTGCAGTGGCAGAGCTCCTGGTAACCACCTAGAGGAATACACAGGCACATGTGTGACACCAAGCATGACACCCGTAGCACTCACATTTGTCTTGTTTTCGTCTTTCGATGTGTAGATTCTTAGTATAGTCTATTTGTTCAGAGGTCGAATCAATTACTGCGCATTTACTGAGCTCTTTGTTGGGTGCTACAGACCCAAAGATGAATAAAACATGAATCCTACCCTTGCACTCCTAACCGTGTAGTCAGTAGGTGCTGAGGAATCAATGGAGTGTCAGAGTGATGCTGCAAAGTAGACAAGGATTTTAAAAGGAAGCGAGACCTCAGGAAGATTGATTTTAAAAGGAAGCGAGACCTCAGGAAGATTGTGAGGTAAATGAAGAGAGAGAACTAGAAAAGCAACTGAAAACAGGGTTCCACGCACCCGTCTGAAGGATCTGCCTGCCTCCACTTTGAAGGAAGTCCATTCCTACAAGATGAGCTACCCAAGGATTCCAAAATGTCAGAAGGATTATCGGACATCTGTCCAAACCCATAGACCGTACCACAGCAAGAGTGAATGTGAACCAACATAACCTGTGGACTCTGGGTGATGGTGCCGCATCAGCGTAGGTTCATGGCCTGTAACGAGTCTACCACTCTGGATGCGGGATGCGGATGTGGTGGAGACAGCGGGCAGGGGTATACAGAAAGTTTCTGTTCCTTCCACTCAATTTTGCTACGAACCTAAAACTGCTGAGTGGATTTTGTATGGCTTAAGGAGTTCCTGTGCAATTTGCACATTACAGCACTTTCCTCCTATGCCATGGAAGGGGAGGGAGGTCCTGGAGACAGAGCCCAGAGGAGTGACAGAGACAAGAGGTCTGAATGGTCTCAGTGTCCCCAGCCCCTGCAGCATCTAATACAGTTTGGCTCTGTGTCCCCACCCAAATCGCATGTCCAGTTGTAATCCCACGTGTCAGGGGAGACCTGGTCGGAGGTGATTGGATTATGGAGGGGATTTTCCCCATGCTATTCTTGTGATAGTTCTCATGAGACCTGATAGTTTAAAAGTATGTGGCAGGCTGGATGTGGTGGCTCATGCCTGTAACCCCAGCACTTTGGGAGGCCAAGGCAGGCAGATTCCTGGAGCCCAGGAGTTTTAGATCAGCCTGGACAACATAGTGAGACCCCATCTCTACTAAAACTACAAAAATTAGCTAGGTGTGGTGGTGCACACCTGTGGTCCCAGCTATGCAGGAGGCTGAGGCATGAGAATTGCTTGAACCTGGGAGGCAGAGGTTGCAGTGAGCCGAGATCATGCCACCACACTCCAGCCTGGCAACAGAGCCAGACTCTTGTCTCAAAAAAAAAAAAAAAAAGTTTGTGGCAGTTGCCCCCTTCGCTTGTTCTCTCCTGCCACCATGTAAGATGTGCCTTGCTTCCCCTTTGCCTTCCACCATGATTGTAAGTTTCCTGAGGCCTCTCCAGCCATGCGGAACTGTGAGTCATTAAACTCTTTTCTTTATTTATAATTAGCCAGTCCCGGGCATTTTTTGTAGCATTTTTTGTAACAGACTAATACAGCACCCGATGCAGCTGTTACAAACTGTTGAGCTGAAGAGACGAGAGCGTGATCATGGCAAGAGATCATGGCAGAGGGAGGAAAGAATTCTGGGTGGTAGAACAGTGATAGTGCCCAACACTGCAAGGTGTCAGGGAGGACACCGGGCTCCCAGGGAATTTTGGAACTGTGGGAATGGTGAATGCAGTGAGAAGCCAAGAGAAAAGAAAGTAAGGAACAAATGATGAGGAAATAGAAGCAAGGAACACAGATTATTCACAAAGCCTGGCCAGGGTGATGGGAAGAGCAATGGAATGGCACATCATGCTCATCTGACCTCATGATCAGCTGCCCCTCCCAAGGAGCACAGGAGGCCAGACCAGGCCATGTGTGACGCTGCAGGGCACCAACCCCAGAGGTCTGTAGAAAGAGTATGACACACTCTTGTATAATATGTACATACATGTATCACCAGAGTGGTACATGTGTTACAACCCATGAACCTACATTGACCCAGGGTCCACAGGTTACGTTGGTTCCTTCACTCTTTCTGTGGTACAGTCTACTGGTCTGTAATGCAGTGATGTATTACACACCCTGCACCATCGTGGAGCATCACAGTCCCGTCTTCAGGGCTGTGCACCACATTAACATGGACATTGTGACGCTTAATTGTATGTAGCAACTTCACTGGGCCACAGTGCCCAGATAGGTGGACAAACGTTATATATTCTTGATGTTTCTGTGAGGGTGTTTAGAGATGACATTAACATTAAAATTGGTGGACTTTGAGTAAAACAATGCCCTCCAAATATATGTGGGCCCTCTCCAATCATGGGAAGGCTTGAATAGAACAAGACTGACCTTCCCAAGCAAGAGGGAATTCTTGAGAATGCTGCCTTTTGTCTTTATCTGCACCATCAGCTTCTGGGTGTCCACATGCCCGCCTTCAGACCTGGACCTCAGCATTGTCTTTCCCTGGGTTTCCAGCCTGCCAACCAACCCTGCAGACTTTGGATTTGCCAGCCTCCATAATTGCATGATCCAATTTCTTTTAAATTTTCTTAAGAGATAGAGTCTTGCTATGTTGCCCGGGTTGGAGTGCAGTGGCTATTCACAGGTGTGACCATAGCTCACTGCAGCCTCAAACTCCTGGGCTCAGGAATCTACCTCAGCCTCCTGAGTAGCTGTAACTACTACAGGCACACACCATTGCACCCAGCATAAGACATGAAACCTATAATTATACTTTATCCATGTTTATCTCCCCACTAAACTGTGGGCAAATTGAAGTCAGGACTTGTATCCTTTCATCTTTATTTACCTAATGACTAATAGTGTCTATTGTATGGTACCCAGCTGGCTTCATCTTCACCAAAGTTTCACTGATAATTAAGAAGTTCTTGCTAAGTGATCTTTTGAAATAAGTTTTTTTCCTGCCTCTGGTAGATATGTTTACTTCCTTCCCTCACTCACTGGGGTGACAGGCTTCAAAAGGTAATGTCTGAATGGAAGTACAATTGTTTCTGCATGCTTTTCCAACTGATAGAACATTTCCATTTTGTTAGGAAACTGTAAATTTCTGAATGTACCTAGCACATATGAATGCACATAATTCTTATTTCCCTTTCTTTTCTTATTAAGGTCCACATTTACCACTTTTAATTTAGTCTTTATGTCTTCAGAGATAGATGAAATACTGTCATATTGAGAAAACTGGAAGGTAAATTGCTTTTTTCTGGCTATGCAAGGTAGCTCTATCAACCTGTCTTCTTCAGGGTTTTTAGAAACATGAACATTTTATTTGTTTACTCTCTTAACTGCAGTGATAGAATGCAGACTTCAACTAGCTTGAATAAAACAGTGAATTCCTTAGAAGGATACTGTGAGGATGTCTCATAGCACACGACGACTGCCAACAGCAGTTAGGATGCTTTGGGTGCAAATAAAATAAAGCTGAAATCAAACAGGTTAAAGCAAGATGAAAATAGCCACAATACATTGCTATCCCCTGTTGTTTTTTTTCAGCTGTGTATTACATGCTGTTTTGTAACCTGCTATTTTGCTTTAAAATCTCATGACTTTTCTCCAATCATAAGTATTTTTCTACATCAGTTTTTATGGCTAGATAGTATTCTGCTCAGTGTTCTTGAAGGTCTTGGGAGAGTTCAGTAAGTAGAACCCATCTTCCCCACCCAAATCAAGAAAGAGCAGGTGGAGAACCAAAATACCACTCTTATTTCTAATGAAGGCGGAATCAGAAGGCATAGCTTGTAGCAAGAGACAAAGTGGGTTTGTGGAATCTGTTCTTTGTTAGACTGTTGAAAAGTGGGATAAACCCACCTAAAGGAAAGCTTAGCTCTGTGGGGCCAGACAGCTCACCAGTCCCCCGCTAGAGCTGGCCTTGGCCAGAGGAATGAAGACAGGGAGCAACTTGTCCAAGCAGAGGGCCTTTGACCATCTCCACCCAGTGCATGTAATCCACCAGCTGTGGTAATGCTGGCTCCTGCTCTGGGAAGAAGGGAGGGAAGGGAAAAGAAGCCATGAGGATTTTGGAAAATCCCACATAGCAGAGGCAGGGGAGGAGGTGCTCCCCGGTGCGGTGTGAAGGTCCCAGTACTCAGTTCACCAGGTCTCTGTTGCACATTATGTTCGTTTCCAAACAATATTGAAGTTAAACATCTGTGTAATTAGTATTTGTGTACATTTGTGAAAATTTCCTTAAGATAAATCCCTACAAGTAGAATCTCTGGGCCAAATGGTATTAGTAGGTTTAAAACTTCTGACTCACTTTGCCACACTTCCCTGTAGAAAGTTTTATCAATCTACCTCGCCACAAGTAGTACAGTGTGTGAGAACGTGTTTTCTTCACACACACCCACTCTGCCTACTCATTCCTTCCTTCTTTATCTTTGTGAATTTGATGGGCAAAACATCTGTGCCACAGTGTTATTTCAGTTTTGAGCAGTTTTAATGGAGGAGTTGTTTTGGGGAACCAAGGTATAGAACATGTGAGAGAAACTATCTGAAGAGATTGAACAATGTCTTCAAAGACCTATAGCCCTGCAGCTGCCCCTAGTCCTTCCACTTTTGTAAATAATTTTATTTTCCAACCATGGAAGTATCATCGTGAGGCTGAAAGAGGATGATTCTGGGAAAATACAATTACTTAACAGTTATGTGGCCTGGGACAAGTTGAGCTTAAATGTCCTCATCATAAAATGGAACTAAGTAACTCTCGTTAAGTAACCTTTCTGCTTTGCAGAAAGTTTTAAGTTTAATGCAATTCATTTGTCTATTTTTGCTTTTTTTGCTTGTACTTTTGATGTCTATTTAAAAATTCCTTGTCCTAATCAATTTCGTGAAGCATTTATCTTATTTTTTATTTTCTAGTAGTCTCATAGTTTCAGGGCCTACATTGAAATTATCTTTATTTTGAGTTGATTTTTGTATATGGTAAGATGATGGTCTAGATTTATTCTTCTACATGTGGGTGTTGGGTTTTCCTAGCACAGTTTATTGATAAAATTGTCCTTCCCGAATGTTTGTTCCTGGTGCCTTTGTTAAAAATTATTTGACTGTAAATGTGTGAATTTATTTCTGAGTTCTCTATTCTGTTTCATTTGTCTGTCTGTCATTTGTCTATGTCTGTCTATTGCTCCTTCACTCTTTTTTTTTTTTTTGCCAGTACCATGCTGTTTTGGTTACTATACATTTGTAGTATATTTTGAAATCAGGTAGTGTGATGCCTCCAGCTTTTTTCTTTTTATTCAAGATTCTTTTGTCTATCTGAGGTATGTTGCATTTCCGTGTGATTTTTAGGATTTTTTTTCTATTTCTGTGAAGAATGTCTTATGTAATTTAACATGGGTTGCATTAATCCTGTAGATCACACTGAGTGATATAGATACTTTAACAATATTCTTCTAGTGAATGAACATGAGATATCTTTCCATTTACTTATGTCTGCTTCAATAGCTTTCATCTATGTTTTATAGTTTTCATTGTGGGATCTTTTGCCTTTTTTGTTGTTTGTCCCTAGGTATCATTTTTTTGTAATGAAATAGCTTTCTTGATTTCTTTCATAGGTGTTTCACTATTGGTGCATGGGTGTGCTACTCATTTTTGTATATTAATGTTGTATCTTGCAACTTTACTAAATTTAGTAGGTTTTTTGGTGGAATTTTTAGAGTTCTTATATATGATCATATCACCTGCAAACAGAGACAATCTGACTTCCATTTTTCCAGTTCAGATACTTTTTATTGCATTTTCCTGTCTAATTGCTGTAGCTAGGACTTCTGGTACTATGATGAACAAAAGTGGTAAAAGTAACCACACTTGTTCCAGATCTTAGAGAAAGAGCTTTTAACTTTTCTGCATTGATCGTGATGTTAGCTGTGGGTTTATCATATATGGCCTTTATTATGCTGAGATATGTTCCTTCTTGCTCATTTTGTTGAGTTTTTATCATAAAGGTATGTTGAATTTTATTGTTTTCATAATCTGCTGAAATGATTATATATATATATATATATTTAAGGGAGTCTCACTTTGTTGCCCAGGCTGGAGTGCAGTGCTGCAATCTCAGCTCATTGCAACCTCCACCTCCAACTCCACCCCCTCGGGTTCAAGCAATTCTCCTGCCTCAGCCTCCCAAGTAGCTGAGATTACACTACCATCACGGTGGCCCAGCTTTTTTGTGTTTTTAATGGATGTGGAGTTTCACCATGTTGGCCAGGCTGAATTCAAATTCCTGACGTCCAGTGATCCATCCAGCTCAGCCTCCCAAAGTGCTGGGATTACAGGTATGAGCCGCTGTGCCTGGTCTTTTTTTTTTTTTTTTTTTTTTTTAAAGACAGGGTCTTGCTCTGTAACACTGGAATAAAGTGGTGAAATCATAGCTCACGGAAGCCTAGAATTTCTTGGCTCAACTTATCCTCCCATCTCAGCCTTCTGAGTAGATAGAACTACATTTGCAAGTCATCAAATCTGGCTAATACTTTATTTTTTTGTTAGACACAGGTCTTGCTATATTGTCCAGGCTGGTCTGGAATTCCTGGGCCCAAGCAATCCTTCTAGCTCAGCCTCCCAAGTGCTTGGGATTTCAGGCCTAAGCCACCACACCTGACTAGATTTGTTTCAGTTTGACTTCTTTGCTAAGTCTATGGCTATAAATAAAACGACTATTGAATTATCACTAATGAGAGACATGGGGAAAACCAAGCCAGAGGGGGACCATCGAATTTTGTTTGTTCTATGTATGTTCAGATGATGATAGTATAGTATACATACGTTGGAGTATATTTATGCTCCTGTAACAGTCTTGTAGGATCCTAAATGACCTGAATTTATCTTCATAGATTGATTGGGAAAGGAGGAATTACTGAGAGACAGGAAATTTGAGAAATAGGAAATTATTCTAATTCTAGCATTAAGATACCCAGAATGACTTCTTATTACTAAGAATGGTAGAAAAACTCACCCATATTCCCTGAAGGTAAAATGATTCAGTTTTATTGGCATAATCACTATTAAACATGAATAGGTTTTGTAACTTTGGATTTGGCACTATTTTTCCATTTAGTGAGCATTTATTGACTGCTGTGCACCAGGAAAAGTTCTAGGGCCACAGAGTCATAGCTCCGCCTTTGCTGTGGATGAATGAAAATTACTTCTTTCATATCTGCACTGTTGGTGTTAATGTGTATGAATATATGTGTCTGTGTGTGTGTTTCTGGCCTTTTACATGAAAGGGACTGGCCGCTTTACCCCTATTGCTGTTGTAAATCCTCATGCACCTGTATTTTGCCTCTTTACAGTGGACCCATCGTTACTAATTTCATCCTTTTGCAACAACTGTTTGCATTTAGATAACTGTCAGCACTTAGCTAGCAAGGTTACAGAAAATGTCAAGATTCAGAAGAAGATCATTACAAATTTTTTTGTAAGGCATGAATTAAAGCAGTAACACTTGTCTAGAACATTAAACAAGGACATACATTTGTATGCAGAAAGTGACTGCCGTTGTGTCATTAGAGTCTTTCCCATGAAGCTGTGACTATGACATTCATAAAAAGTGCACTGTCTTAATTCAGTTGGTAGTTCTCATCATGTTTCAGGAATTTTAGTTGTGATGATTGAAATAGTTGCCTTTGGGTAGTTTGTATTCCAATTTCATCAGAGATTGGCCGAGACTTGTCTTTTTTGTTTACATTTCTCTTGGACTTGTTTCATCTGTTCTTGTTTGCCATGGAAACCAGTCTGTGTGTGTCTATATATATATACATATATATATGGCCATTTAAAGTGTGAAAAAGCATGTTTGAGAGAGAATACCAAAGGTGTGGTCAAGTGACATTCACTAAAGATATTACCCTGGATAGAAGGGAACCAGACGCTATTCAAGACAATGGGAGAAAGATCCTGAATAGATTCCAGAGATCTTTGAGGCTTCCCCACCCATCACAGGCCCCGAGATCTTGGAGGGCAGAATGATTTCAGAGGATGAGCCTGGGCTGCCCTCCACAGGCTTGCTGCCTGGAGCTGCCTTGGTCTCTGTTTCCCACATTCTGCCAAAGTGCCTGTGGATTGCCCCAGCTATGGCTCAGCTGTTAACAGGTTCAGATGTGGCTCAGTCTGCCACTCAGGAAGGTGGAAGTAGTAAGCTCTGGTAACATTCCTGTGGTGTTAATTCTGCAGCCACACAGAATGCAAGAGCTATGGGGGCATGCCTACCTCCACCTAAATTTCAAATAATTTTTCAAATAGTCTCTGGAGCCCAAACAGAAACCTGCCATGGGGTGGAGCTGTCACAGAAAGTCCTCACTAGAGTAATGCTTAGTGAAGCTGTAGGAGTGGGACCACCACCAAGACCCCAGAAGTGTGGAGCCACCAGTTTACAGTTTCAGCCTAGGAAGGCTACAGGCATTAGAATCCAACTCATGGTAACTGCTCAGTGGACTGAACCCAGCAATGCCACGGGGTCAACTACCCAAGGCCTTGGGTGTCCAACTTCTGCCCCAGTGTGCCCAGGATTCAAGACATGGAGTCAACAAAGATTCAAGAAAATATATTTACTCAGTTGCTGGTACACTGGTACCTAGTAATTCATGTCCAGGTTCAGTGCGAGGGATATGAAGCATGAAGACCACTCTATAAAATAAATGTTCAAAGAAGTATTATAACTACGCACAGGTGAGGTACAGTGGCTCGTGCCTGTAATCCCAGCACTTTGGGAGGCTGTGGTGGGTGGATCACCTGAGGTTGGGGAATTTGAGACCAGCCTGACCAACATGGAGAAATCCCATCTTTACCAAAAATACAAAAGTAGCTGGGCGCGGTGGTGCATACTTGTAATCCTAGCTACTCACGAGGCTGAGACAGGAGAATAACTTGAACCTGGGAGGTGGAGGTTGCGGTGAGCTGAGATTGCGCCATTGCACTCCAGCCTGGGCCACAAGAGAAAAACTCTCTGTCAAAAAAAAAAAAAAAAAAAAAAACGTAACTACACACAGATGAAGGTCGTCTGGGTTGAAGTGCGATGGCAGTCTTACTGACGACTTTGTTTCCCACCTGGATATTTGCATTAAAAGACTGCTAACATTTGTAGCTGAAGCTTTAGTGCAGTTTGGTAGGATTATTATGAAATTAATGTTTCTGAATATTTCCTTGAACCCAGAGCAACATATTCCTGTATTCATTTCATAAACTTATTAAGCACTTACTGTGCATTTGCTACGTTTTAGGAGCTAGGGATACAGCAGTGAAGACTGTCAGAACTCTCGAGCTTCATGGCATTTACATTCCAGCATACTGGAAATAACAAAAATAAAGATGCTACATAAACTAGATGAAAAGGTAGCTGCTTCTTTTTTCTTTTCCTTTTTTTTTTTTTTTTTTTTTTTTTGAAATAAGATCTTGCTCTGTTGCCCAGACTGGAGTGCAGCTCATTGTAACCTCGAACTCCTGGGCTCAAATGATCCTCCTACCTTATCCCCGTGAGTAGCTGGGACCACAGATGCAGATGTATGTCACCACACCTGGCTGATTTTTTACTTTTTAATTTTTTGTAGAAACAGGATCTCACTATGTTGCCCAGGCTGATCTTGAACTCCTGGCCTCAAGCGATCCTCCTGCCTCTACATCCCAAAGTGTTAGGATGATAGATGTGAGCCCCTGTGCCTGGCCTGGTAACAACTTCTATGGGAAGAATTGGCAGGAGACTATAGAAGCTGGAGAAGTATGCAACTTAAAATAGGGTGGTCAGCAGTGACCTCACTGGGAAGGTGACTTGAAAGAGGCCGAGGAAAGAGCCATTTTGGAGTCTGGGGTAAGAGCAGAGGAAGCAGCATGTCCAAAGGGCCTGAGGTGGGAAAAGGAGCCTGAACTGTAGAGGGCAGTAGATAATAATCTTCAGGCACCAGACTCTGCTGAATACTGACAATATATTTTAAAGAGCACAAAACAAAGGATTTTTGTAGTGTTTATTCATTTTATTCATTCATTTATTATTATTTTCTTTTACTATTTTTTACTATTGCCTGACATTCTGCTTTCTTTATAACAAAAACACCTGTTCAGTATCATAAAGTTTGATCACTGTGCTCCCCTTTCTTCTGTATTTTATTGGAAGATATTTAAATAGAATTTACTAGATTATATGTGTTTTCCAAACACACTTTATAAATATAAACTCTCTTATTTCTCGTAACTACCCTAAGGTAGGTACTATTGTTATTCCATTTTGCAAGGGGTAAACTGAAGCACAGAGAAGTTAGGTTACTTGTCTAAGATCATACAGCTAATAAACATCAGATGCTGTAATCCCAGCACTTTGGGAGGCCAAGGCAGGAGGATCACCTGAGGTCAGGGGTTCAAGGCCAGCCTGGCCAACATGGCAAAACCCTGTCTCTACTAAAAAATACAAAAATTAGCCGGGTGTGGTGGCAGGTGCCTGTAATCCCAGCTACTAGGGAGGCTGAGGCAGGAGAATTGCTTGAACCTGGGAGGCGGAGGTTGCAGTGAGCGAAGATTGTGCCGCTGCACTTCATCCTGGGCGACAGAGTGAGACCCTACCTCAAACACACACACACACACACACCCCAGAACTGTGCTTTGTGCCCAGTCCACCTGGCTTTGGAGTCCGTGCTCAGCCTCTAATAAAGGCACGTCCTCTCCCAGAGGTGTGCTGGAGCCGGCTCGGACCAGCCCACAAGAGCCAACTGTGTGCATCTCTTGCTTCTTCTGCATCAGTAACATGACTTTGCTACTTAAAATTAGCCACAGTGGGAGTGTTTACACCACAGAAATTGGCAAATGCTGTAAGCCCGGGCCTTGCATCTCAAAAAAACTGGTTGTTGCACATTGACCAGCACACCGTGATTCCCTCCCATCGTTTGCACCCCCACTCAGGTTGAATCCCCCTTGAAGCTTCCCCTGACTTCATCCTACTCAACACCCCCACTCCAGCTTCACCTGCCCTTCTGGCATTGTTACCTTACAACAGGGCTAACATCTGCCAGGGCTGTTTGACCACTGAAGTGAATGTTCTCTTAGGAATTTCCAGTGCAGCATAGTGGCAAGAACAGGCATTCTTGTGATTAGGTGGATCTAGGTTTGAATTCTGACTCAGTGAGATACGTGACTAATAGCAGTTTACTTCCTGTCTGTGTCCACTGGTCTCCCTCATCCATAAAATGAGATGTAAAAATTTGCACCTACTTGAAGCCTGGTTGTGGGGACCTGGAGGAAGGCCAGAGTCAAATCCACACTCACGACCGGGCCTCCGTGGCCTCACAGAACACCTGCTTTTCAGCACCACCCGTCACCGTCTTGTGCTTGGCCCCTGAGGCTCCACCACGTCCAATCCTGGGACTTGAATCTGCTTTTCCTCTGCCCGACTCTCACCATGTTGATGTGTGTGACTGCTTCCTCCACATGGGGTCCCCTCAAGCCCGGCAGCTCCACTCCAGGCCTCACTGACACTGCCCATACTCCCCACATGGCCTCCTGTGCCCCTCCTATGGCCCTCTGCTGTTTCCTCCATAGCACTCACGGGGCACTGGAAATTATCTAACCTAATTTTTGGTTTTAGAAGCCCCTTGATGGCAAAGTCCCGTTTTACCCTTCCCTGTGTCCCTGGCACTTGGAGTAGCACACACCAGCTGAGTGGGGTGTTGGGAAGACTCTTCCAGTGCTCTGGGACCTCAGGGAGTGGAGATTGGTGGGGTCCCTGGCCATGTCACCACTGGCCTGTATCTGGGTGAGTGTGGAATTGAGCTGCCCGGTCCATCCAGGGAGCCCCGGGGCCCTGAACTTTATCCAGGAAGGCGGGGAGAGGGTTCAGCAGAAGCTGCATTGTCAAATATTTGTCAAAAGCCTTCGATTTGCAAACTTGCAGTTCCAGTGAACACAGAGCAAACCGCTCTCTTTCAAGTGGCCTTTGGCAAGACCTCCAGCCTGTCACTGGATGCTGAGTGGGAATGTGTGGGCAGAGGGAAGGCTGCTGTTGAAATCAGTATAGAATTTCCTGACCCCTGAGCCTCTTTGTTTTTTTTTTTTTTTTTTTTCCTAACTCTTTACATTTTGGCTGCTGTAACCAGAAGAGGAATCCTCCCACATTGTCATCCTACCTTTAAGGCATCCAGCATTTTGCCTGGAAATCACCAATCTCATTATCAACCATCCAGAGACCTCCTGCCCTTGTGGGGTCACTCCCCAAACCTCGGCATTTTAAGAGACTTTAAGAGCTCACAAGCATCCCCTGATAAAGTGGCTTATAATTTGTACAAAGCCTGCATGAGAAGTGGTAGAGGAGAGGTCCGAGGGGAGTCATACTAATCCTGTGAGAGGCCGTGTGGGCATTCATGAGACAGAATCACTTCCTGTGTGTTAACCACGAAGAACACTTAGCAGGCTTTGCGCAGGAACTGTCCTGGGGCCCTCATGGCCCCATCGTCAGCACTTCGGTGACAGGGGAGGGGCACTGTCCAGGGCTGTGATGGGGACCTGGGTGTGCTCATCCTCAGTGGTTCTGATGGTGTGAGAGGCTATTCCAGCCATGGACACGGGGCTATGGGATTTGGCTTTGACGCTGCTGCCCCTGGGCGGGAACTTCAGGCAGGAGGCCTCTACCCAAAATACTATGGCCAGGGAAACCAAGCAGCGTGTTATTTTTTGCTGGCGTGCAAAGCATTCTGGAAACCAGCCTGAAATGCGTGGCTGAGGCCTGTGGCTTGACGGGTCCTCCTAGCTCCTGTGATCTTCCCTGGCTGGATGCACAGGGGGAGATGAGGGTCCTCACGTATTTGACAGTGGAGTGGAGAGAGCTGGCCAGGCCCACCCAGGGGTCACCACCTGCAGCAGGACGGAAGGTAAAAAACAGAGGAAGAAGAAGGAAGGTGAAAAACAGAGACCTTTGAACACCCAGGGGCCCCGCTCACCGGTGCGTGTGGACTGACGGTGACTGGACTCAGCTGGTACCCCGCTCCTTCATAGAAGAGCAGCAGGAGGGCGGAGCAGGTCCCCTCCACCAGGACCCAGGGCAGCCAGAGGCCTGCACCTTCAACCCCCTAGCCATAAAAAGTAGCATTTGCTGGGAAGTGGAGGGGGGAGAAGGAGAGGGAGGGACTGATTAAAGGATATGAAATTACAGCTAGATAGGAGGAATAATTTCTAGTGTTTTATAGCACTGTAGGGTGGGATTTTGAATCTTTCTAACACAAACACATGATCACTATTTGAGGTGATGGGTGTGCTAATTACCCTGACTTAATCACTATGCACAGTATGCATCAAAACTCACTCAATATACCCATCCATGTGTACAATTATGTATCAGTTTTTTTTTTAGAGCACAATAAAATAACATGTTTTAATGTATTAAATCTAAACACATTTTTTTGCTCTTAATGACCTTTTTTTTATGACTTTTTTTTTATTATACTTTAAGTTCTAGGGTACATGTGCATAACGTGCAGGCTTGCCACACATGTATACCTGTGCCATGTTGGTGTGCTGCACCCATCAACTCG
>NC_045455.1:91607958-91732760 GCF_002776525.5 Piliocolobus tephrosceles
TTTTTAAACATGTTTTTCAAATGCTTTTTAAAATCCTTGGGGTGAGAGGGGTGGGGGCAAGGGGAGGGAGAGCATTAGGACAAATACCTAATGCATGCAAGGGTTAAAACCTACATAACAGGTTGATAAGTGCAGCAAACCACGATGGCTCACGTATATCTATGTAACAGACTTGCATGTCTGCACGTGTATCCCAGAACTTAAAGTAAAAAAAAAAAAAAAAAAAATCCCTGGGGTAAAGGATGCATATATTTTTAAGAAGCATGGCTGAATGTATTATAAATTAATTTAAAAGTCAGTGACTTCTGAGTTATGCCTTAATAGGTATCGAGTTTCCGTTTTCCAAGAGGTCAAGAGTTGTGGAGCTGGAAGGTGGTGCTGGCCGCACGGCATCATGAGAGTGGGTTATAGCGCTGAGCCGCATACCTCAGAATGGTTAGGATCCTAAGTTTCCTGTGTATGCTGCCACGATTTAAAAAAATTGGAAAAAAAAATCAGTGGCTCCTTGCCTCCTAAGAAATTTTTGAAGACTTGTCCCGAGGTAGGAATCCGGGCCTTCTAACCCCAGGTGTCCTCTCGGCATCAGCCTCTCCCTAAGCCCTAAAGTTCCCTTTTCTGTGACCTCTAGGATGACAGCCTGAGAGAGTGGTTGGACAGCTGGTCCAATTCATTCAGGTAAAAGACTTCATTCGCTTTCAGTGTCAACTCTTTTTGCTTTGATGACTTAAGTTCACCTTTTCGGGTAACCTGTTTTTGTAGAGCTCATTTTTTGTTCTCAAGCTCCCTGAGCACTGTGCATTTTGTGAGCCAAATCATTAAAATATGACATTTGTTTTTTGGTTGGTTTTTTTTTTTTGGCCACAAGTAAATACACGTTTAAACAATAGCTTCCTACAGCTCTTGAATTACGCAATATAAAAATACCAGTGTGTTTTAATTTTAGTTTTCTAGGTCATGTAATTAGAAAATGATTTCAATGAAAACGATGAAAAAAATGTAATATATCTTTTAATCTGTGAAACAAGAATGAGAAAGGTATTTCTCATCTCACTCTCCAAAAGTCTCAGGGCCTTGTGCCCGTCTGTGCCCTGGGCTGGCCTCACCACGGGTCAGTCCTGCTGAGTTTCCTGATGCCTGGCCCCGCCCATTCAGACTGGATTTCTCCAGATTCTCCCAGCATTCTAGAAAAAGCAAACGCTCATATTTAAAGAGTTCTTTTGTGTGTGGCAGACAGGGTTCTAAGAGTTCTATGTACACTAACACATAAGCCTCATGAGTGACTGGGGCTACAGAGGGGCACCACCATGCCCAGCTACTTTTTAATTTTTACTTTTGTAGAGATGGGGTCTGGCTTTATTGCCCAGGTTAGTCTAGAACTCCTGGCCTCAAGCAATCCTCCACTGTAATTACAGCTGAGAGCCACTGGGTCCGGCCTATTTGTAATCCATATTTCACAAACATGATGCTCAGGCACAGAGAAGTTAAGCAGCTTGCTGGGGGCCACACAGCCAGTGTGAGTCCGGCCTCCCCACTTTTCATTCAGATGTTATACCTCACACCTTCGGAGAGCTGCCTTCTCTGCCTTGGCAGACCTCACCCCTTCCTCTGCTGGGTAGACTCCACTCCTTCTGCAAGAACCTTCAATCGCTTGCTCTACTGAGTCTCCCCTGTAGGCTCGGGCCGGCGGCTTCCCTGTACCTCCAAGTTCTCATACTCACCTCGTGGCGCTGGAACCTCGATGTTCACCTCCATCCCCCTGTTCCTGTGGGCCTGCGGAGGCTCCTGCTTTCCGTTGTTTGCATTCTAAGCGTCTAGCATGGGCTAGGCACGCGGAGCTGAAGAAGTATTTGTTGAAAGCATGAAAGACCACCTTGCACAGTACAAGCCCCGGCAGCAGGTGCGGGGCAGGGAGGACCTGTTTTTCATGGGTGCTCAGGGCAGTGGCTCTCATGCCTGAGCTACCTGGGCCTCCGCTAGTCGGGCATCCTTGAGCTCCCCAGCCTCTGCGCTGTCTGTGGTCCCTTCTGCCCACCACTGCTTTAGGCACTTCTCTTGGTGATTTCGAAGACATGGACAGAAAGCGGATCACAGGAAATTATAGAAAGAACAGGCCTGAGCAGGGTGCAGGGCTGAGGGTGGACTCCAAGTGAGGAATCGTCTTTATCATGAAGCGCTCACAAAAGTCAGGGTCCGGGTGTGCGAGTGGGCACAGGCAGTGCAGTCCTTGAGCGGCTCAGCCTCCGCTCTCAGAGCTGGTGTCCTGACAGTGACAGTCTGGACAGCCCTGCACAGAACCCCAGTCCCTCTCTCACTGACACACCTGGAGCTCTTAGGGACTCATGAGCACCCTGCCGTGCAGACCCTGTTCCAGATCGCGATGCTGCATGCCTGCCAGGGCACCTGCTGTGCTGTGAGGGCCATCCCAATGGCCCTGAGGCCCCCAGGTGTCTCCAGAGCCGTGGCCCAGTACTCTCTGGCCACATCAGTTATGGCCTCCGAGTCCAGCTGCTGGCCCCTGTGTCTGGCTGCTGGCCCCCGCAGCGGGCCTGGGCAGTGACCACAGCTCTTAGTCACCGCTTGCACAAGTTCTGCTGGTTCTGCTCAGTCCAGCCCTCCCGCGCCCGGCGCTTTGCGGCTGCTTTCTTTCCAGGCCCCTCCAGTGCATCTAAACCTCTCTGTTGTCCGAAGGTCCTGGCTGTGGTCTCTAGGGGCTTGTGGGGAGATCGCTTGCTTCCTCAGTCCATGACTTGATACCTCAACTATGCAATTCAGAATTATTTGTGTTTCATGCGGTTGTTTCGGCTGTATCACGTTGCATCTCACATATAATTTGTTGGCCTTTTTCATTCCCCTGAGGTCTCTTTCAGTGTTTGTATTTTCCAAATACTTTATCTCCTTGCCATTAATAACTATGTTTGGGATTCTTGTTCTCCTTGGGGTAATAGTTTGCGTTTTTTCCACATTGGACCTCCTTTATTTACTGCCATTAATTATCGCCTTTTGCTATTTGCATCATCTTCTCCTCCTGAGTGGGAGTCTGATTTAGTTCAGCTAATGGACAGCCACCCACCCCAGGCTCCTCGAAGGGGAGGCAGTGTCAGAGGGAATTAACCCTACCGTGGAGCTGACAGCAGTCGGTCTTCTCCTGGCTGAGACAGGGCTATTCCTCCAGGTCCTGCCCACACGGCCCATCACCGAAGCTGATGGAAGGACTCGGAGATAGGATCTGTGACGAAAACGTGAAATAACTGGGGCTGCTTCACTTGGAATGCCGTGTTCTTGTGGGTGAGAAGTTATTACATCACAAAGGAAGGCTAATTAATGTCCCATCTCCTTTACAGGATGTAAATCAGTTAGTACTAGAGTAAGGGGTGGCATTTAGATTTGAGAAAAAGCTTCCCCATAATTATCTTGAGGCGTGAGACAGGGACAAGGGAAGGTTTCCTGGGATGGGAAAGGGGAGTTCTCTTCCTGCAAGATCTTCAACAATCAAACAGAGATTCTTCTATCCGGAAGGGCCTAAATCTTCACCCCTTATCCATGGGATCCGTCATACCTTCAGACTCTTTCAGTATTTTCTGGCTTTGATTCCAAGCCTTTGGACATTGTTCTCAATATCATGCCTTTCTTCTATTCTGTGCTAACCATTTATCTCAGTATCTTTGGAGTCATTTTGATATAAGAACGAATGAGTCTCAATAGGTTTACAACAGGCATTTTAAAATAAGGAACCTTATTTGATCTTCACGCATCTCATGTCAGACATTGAAGGAGGTTTGCGCGTGTCTGCCATCTTGGGATCTCATGTCCCACATGAAACTGAGAGCGTCAGTTGCTTTAGCCTGGGAGTCAGTTAACTCCCGGGGAAGGATCTCAGCTGTGGGACAATGAGAACTGAATCCCTACACTGCTGGTTCTTCCTAAGTACTGCACCCCAGTGTCCAATAACCATGAGAGTTAGTGCAGGACAACTGGAGAACATAGATCACGTGTGCCTGAAACAGATTGCGTGCTCAGTACACACATTGGTGACTCATGGTGATAACATGATGACGGAAAATGATCCTAAGTCAGCTATTTTTCCTCTCTGTGTCTCCATATAAGATATATTTATAGTCATATTCAGGACTTAATTCTATATACATGCCTACCTCAGAGACATTGTAGTTTCCATTCCAGACCACTGCAATAATGTTAATATTGAAATAAAGTGATTCACACAAGTTTTTTGGTTTCCCAGTGCCAAGAAAAGTTATGTTTACATTATACTGTAGTCTAACAACTGTGCAATGGCATTATGTCTTTTAAAAAGTATGTACTTTAGTTAATAGTTTATTGCTTAAAATGCTAATAATCGTCTAAGTCTTTAGCAAGTCCTAATCTTTTTGCTGGTGGAGGGTCTTGCCTTGATGTTGATGAGGTGGGTGGTGGTGGTTGCTGAAGCCTGGGGTGGCTGTGGAGATTTGTTAACATACAACAATGGCCAGGCACAGTGGCTCGTGCCTGTAATCCCAACACCTTTGGGAGGCCAAGGCAGGCAGATCACTTGAGGTCAGGATTTCGAGACCAGCCTGGCCAATATGGTGAAACCCCATATGTACTAAAAATACAAAAATTAGCCAGGCGTGGTGGCACGTGCCTGTAATCCTAGCTATTCAGGAGCCTGAGGCAGGAGAATCACTTGAACTCAGGAGGCAGAGGTTGCAGTGAGCCGAGATCGCACCATTGCACTCCAGCCTGAGCAACACAACAGAGTGAGACTCCATCTCAAAAAAAAAAAAAAAAAAAAAAAAAAGACAACCAGAACTTCATCCAAAATTGGAGTCACGGCTCTCAAACTCTGCTGCTGCTTCATGAACTAAGTTTATGAAGTAGCCTGAATCCTTTGCTGTTCTTTCAGCAATGTTCACAGTGTTCACAGCATCTTCATTGGACTAGACTCCATCTTAAGAAACCACTTTCTTTGCTTGTTCATGAGAAGCAACTCCTCATCCATTCAAGTTTGACCATGAGACTGCAGCAATTGCATCATGTCTATGGGCTCCACTTCTCATTCTCATTCTCTAGCTGTTTTCACCACATCTGCAGTTATTTCCTCCCCTGAAGTCTTGAGCTCCTTGAAGTCATCCATGAGGGTTGGAACCAGCTTCTTCCAAACTCCTGTTAATGTTGATATTTTGGTTTCCTCCCATAAATCACAAATGCTCCTAAGGGTATGTCGAATGGCGAATCATTTCCAGAAGGTTTTCAATTGACTTTGCCCAGATCCATCAGAGGAATCACTGTCTGTGGCAGCTACGCCTTACAAAATGTATTTCTTAAGTGATAAGACTTGAAAGTCAAAATTATTCCTTGATTCATGAGCTGCAGAATGGATGCTGTGTTAGCAGGCAGGAAACAATAGTCATCTCCTTGTACACCTTCCTCAGCGTTCTTTGGTGATCAGGTGCCTTGTCAGTGAGCAGCAGTAATTTGAAAGGAATCTTTCATTCTGAGCAATAGGTCTTAGCAGTGGGCTTAACATACTCAGTAAACCATGATGCAAAAATACATGCTGTCACCCGGGCTTTGTTTTTCCGTCTCTAGAGCACAGACAGAGCAGATGTGGTATAATTCCTAAGGACCCTAGGATTTTCAGAATGGTAATTGAGCGTTGGTTCCAACTTCAAGTCACCAGCTTCATAAGCCTTGAACGAGAGTCAGCCTGTCCTTTCCTGTCCTTTGAGTCTTTGAAGCCAAGCATTAACTTCTCTCTAGCTAAGAAAGTCCTAGCTGGGGCCGGGCGCGGTGGCTCACGTTTGTAGTCCCATCACCTTGGGAGGCCAAGGCAGGCAGATCACGAGGTCAGGAGATCAAGACCATCCTGGCCAACATGGTGAAACCCCATCTCTACTAAAAATACAAAAGAATTAGCCAGGCATGGCGGTGCACACCTGTAGTCCCAGCTACTTGGAAGGCTGAGGCAGGAGAATTGCTTGAACCTGGGAGGTGGAGGCTGCAGTGAGCCAAGATTGTGCCATTGCACTCCAGCCTAGTGACAGACCTAGACTCTGTACAAAAAAAAAAAAAAAAAGCCCTAGTTGGCATCTTCTTCCAATAGAAGGCTGTTTTTATCTACATTGAAAATCTGGGCCGGGCGCGGTGGCTCAAGCCTGTAATGCCAGCACTTTGGGAGGCCGAGACGGGCGGATCATGAGGTCAGGAGATCGAGATCATCCTGGCTAACACGGTGAAACCCCGTCTCTACTAAAAAACAAAAAACTAGCCGGGCGAGGTGGCGGGCGCCTGCAGTCCCAGCTACTCGGGAGGCTGAGGCAGGAGAATGGCATGAACCCAGGAGGCGGAGCTTGCAGTGAGCTGAGATCCGGCCACTGCACTCCAGCCCGGGCGACCGAGCGAGACTCCATCTCAAAAAAAAAAAAAAAAAAAAAAGAAAATCTGTTGTTTCATGAAGACACCTGCCTCAGTGCTCTTAGCTAGATCTTCTGGAGAGCTTGCTGCAGCTTCGGCATCAGCACTTGCTGCTTCACCTTGTACTTCTGTGTTAACAGAGCCAGCCTCTTTCCTTAAATCCCACGAACCAACATCTATGAGCTTCACATTTTCTTCTTCAGCTTTCCCAGGTCTCTGAGCCTTCGCAGAATTGAAAAGAACTAGAGCTTTGCTCTGGGTTAGGCTTTGGCTTAAGGGACTGCTGTGGCTGGTTGGATCTTCTGTCCCGACCACTCAGACTTTCTCCATATCAGCAATCAGCTTGTTTCACTTTCTTATCATTTATATGTTCACTGGAGCAGCGCTTTTAATTTCCTTCAGGAACTTTTCCTTGCATTCACAACTTGGCTAATTGTTTCTCAAGAGGTCAAGCTTTTGGCCTATTTCAGCTTTTGACATGCCTTCCTAAGTTTAATCATTTCTAGTTTTTTTATCTAAAGTAAGAGACAAAAGAGGTTTGAATAATCCCTTCAGAGACATGGTAAGGGACGTAAAGGAAAGGAGAAAACAATGAAAGCAGTAACTGAAGAAGAAAAGTCTTCCTTTCCACAAGTATTAATTCTAATCCCCTCCCCCCAATTAACCTTATGCTTCTTGAGTCTTGAAGAAACACCAGGATCCCACTTCTTCTCTCAGGATCTCGGGATTAGTTTTAGCGACATCAGTATAACACATTCATTTGCAGAAAGATGCAAACTGAACCAAAAAGCGACAGGCAGGTGTCTCAAAGGTTTTGAGGTTTATTTAGCCAAGGGTGAGGATGTGCCCGGGGGAAAATCACACCTCACAGTGTTGCAGGAAAGGGATCCCAATCTAGACTCCAGAGAGGGTTCTTGGATCTTGTGTAAGAAAGAATTAAAGGTGAGTCTGTAGAGTATAGTGAAAGCAAGTTTATTAAGAAAATACAGGAATAAAGGAATGGCTACTCCATTGACAGAGCTTCCTGAGGGTTGCTAGTTGCCCATTTTTAAAAATTATTTCTTGATGATATGCTAAACAAGGGGTGGATCATTTATGTCCCCCTCTTTTAGACCAGATAAGGTAACTTCCTGACATTGCCATGGCATTTGTAAACTGTTATGGCACTAATAGGAGTGTAGCAGTGAGAACGACCAGAGGTCACTCTTGTCACCATCTTGGTTTTGGTGGGTTTTAGCAGACCTCTTTACTGCAAACTGTTTTATCAACAAGGTCTTTAGGACCTGTGTTTTGTGCTGACCTCTTATCTTATCCTGTGACTTAGAATGTCTTAACCGTGTGGGAATGCAGCCCAGTAGGTCTCAGCCTCATTTTACCCAGTTCTTATGTAAGATAGAGTTGCTGCCGGGCACGGTGGTTCACGCCTGTAATCCCAGTACTTTGGAAGGTCAAGGCGGGTGGATCACAAGGTCAGGAGATCGAGACTATCCTAGCTAACACAGTGAAACCCTGTCTCTAATAAAAATACAAAAAAAATTAGCCGGGCGTAGTGGCAGGCACCTGTAGTCCCAGCTACTTGGGAGGCTGAGACAGGAGAATGGCGTGAACCTGGGAGGCAGACCTTGCAGTGAGTTGAGATTGCACCACTGCACTCCAGCCTGAGTGACAGAGTGAGACGCTGTCTCAAAAAAAAAATGGAGTTGCTCTGGTTCAGAGGCCTGTGACATTTCTTCACCCCCTCACCTTTTTATAAGAGAACTTTTAATCCTAAGGGTTGTGGAGGGATAAAGATCCATCTTCTGTAACTTCTTGAGGCTGAAAAGGGGCGATGCTGTTCCTGCCCAACCATTAGAGTCTCTTGTATTCAGGGTAGTGCTCAGTCAGAAAGCGTCAGTATGGCAAGTGCCATTCAACATTCTTGAGTTCTGACAAAAGGTTATATCTGGAAGATTAACAAGCGTTCAATTTGAGACAACATTTCATAAGCTTATTCTGCATTCCTACACAAAGAGTACAACAGCAATATATTTCACAATAATAAAGCAAAATAAGTAAAGTTATTTCAAGTAAGCAAAGTAAGAAGGCTTTCCATGAACTGAATAGCTGCTGGAATCAAGCTGATATGGGGTTGCTAGTCAATTCTAATACATGTCCAGATTTAGAATACTGATACAGATTTCTACATCACCCATCTCTCTTGTTTCTTCTGGGCAGCAGTCAGAGCTCACTGGTTGGTTCATAGGAATAAACAGAGTTAGCCTAAATTGCAGAAACAAACTTTAAAAACAATTGATGAGCCTAGAATCTAATAATAGATGTTCCATAGTTCTTGAAACATAATATCTCTCTCTCCAGTTTCCTATTTTTACTAAAGACAAATCATGGTAAGAATGATTTGCCTTATTACACTTGGCATGACTATTTGTATAAAGTGCAGCAAGAATAATTATTTTTCACATGAACTGTTTTTAAATTGGCTTTGATGGAACTCTGTTCCATAGAAGGAAATTTAGGTAAGACTTTTTAGAGCTGAGCCCTGCCATCAGTTTGTACCCTCAAATACCTATGAGCTGGTTAAATTCCTCTCCACTTGAGGTTCCAAGATAACAGATCCTGGGGCTCCTGGACCTGTTAGAAAGTGACATTCTTTACTTACCACAGGTCAGAAACCCTGCACAGGGACTGCATAGGCAAGGTATAAGGCATTTCCCCAAGGGGCTTTTATTGGCTTTACAAATCAAGTTTGATTCCCTAAAGGAAAGCATGCCATTCCAGTTAAAGCCTTGGTAAAATAACCAGTTTTTCCAATTGTCCTGTTACAAAAGAAAACAGATTCTTATTGCACTTACACAAGTAATTATTTGCCATAAATTAAGAATACTCACAAATAATTTCCAAATTCTGGAGAAATCAGGTAGAGAGAAACAAATATTCTCCAAATTTGTTCACAGGAGTGTACTTTACTCAATTGTTAAAAACTGTAAATAGCTTCTGTTAGTTCAGTCTATGCAGTTAACTCCTGTTCTGATATTCATGAACATTCCACTTCTCCATGAGAGTTCTGAAAATTGTTTCCTCTGATGTCACAATTTTTGAAGTTATCAGAAACCTGCATTTAAGAACACCTGTCAAAGCCCTGTATTTGATTATAAACCACCATCTAAAGAGGAACAAAACAAGACAACACTTGTTTATGGATGACAAAATGTCTTAGGACAGCCACAGTTAAAAACATGATTGACAAATTTTGTTACCTCTGGGGCATACAATGATTTTATGTAACAATTATAATTATTAATAACATACAGTAAGCCATATTAGAATCATAGGAGTTTCTCATAATTTTTGGACACATACCAGTAACATATTTATACAAATACAGCCCAAAGAAAACCAAACACCATTTTATATTTGACGGTGCTGCTTATATGATTTTTTTAACCAAATAAGCCAAATGTCACTGTTTTATTAATGCATTATTGATGTCAAATCCCATTCTTAATAAAACCTTATAGACATATCTACCCAGTTTTACTGTTTGACCGTAAGGTAAGATTCTCATAAACCTTTCATAACCCTTTACAATTTTGGTTAAAGAGCAGCTCATAAGCAGGATTTTGCTCTAAGAAAAACCTGCTGTGCTTTTATTCCAATGTTTAATTTATGGAAAAAACTGAATAGTACCCCTTTAATTTTAGCCAGTATATTCACACACAGAATTTCTTGTACAAGATTAATTTTTCACAAACCTTCCACAACTTGCTTAAACCTTTAGCTTTTTCCTAACTTAAAACAATTCTTTAACCCTTTTATGTAGGCAAGAAAATCCACATTCCCATGACTTCTTATAATCTTTTGCTAAAAGTACATTCTACTTTCCTTACATACCCTGCATGTAAAACTGTTTTTTTTTTTCAGTAGTTTCAAATACATGCCACACTGTTAACTCTTAGCAACTTTTTCTTTTGATGAAAACTTCGGTAGGTTTGGGATCCTAATGAAGTACTAGGTGTGGAGCCTAGCCCAGAACACACCAGGCAGAAGTGCAGATAAGGATTGACTCTTTCCAGCATAGCTGGGGGCCTGCCTAACACCACATGTCCCCAGGCCTTATCTGGAATATAATACTCCAAAGCAGGTGAACTGAACAATTTTCAAAAGCCAAAGAAGCAGTTTATGACCTTAAAGCATTTAGTAAACTTAATATCTGACCTGCATAATTTACACCAAATGTTTACACTATTGAAGATATTTTTATTTTACCAATAATCTTTAAAACTCTATTTCCCAAAGATTACTTAAGTCACATGAACTAAGTAAAAGGCATTACACTTTTTACTTTTCTCACAAAATATTCTGTTGAATATTACTAAACAAATTAATCAAAGCTCTTTGAGTTATAAACATCACACACACAGCATATATAAATACATAGAAGATAAAGGACTTATTCCCTAAGCCAGGAATTGAACTCTGAACTTGGGCTGCCATTGGGAAAAGAGAAAGCACGTTCACATGGTTATAAGGTCAAGCTCCCAAGGACATGACTGACCAGTTTCCTGGGCTATCTTGAAAAGCAGGTTTACAGGTGTCCTAAGCCTATGTTCTATCCTAAGGTGCACCTCTCCAGGACAGAACAATACAGAAAGACCTACGAACCACATCAGCTTCGCTACAGCTTACGACTAGCCTCACAAAATCTTTTTCTCATTAATCAAAACTTTATGGGAGATAAACGATTTTTACCATTCATCCAACTAGTTGGCACAGAGAGACAAAAAGCAAGGGAGAAAAGCATTGCTTGTGGTAGGGTGGGGAAGGTGAGGCACTCAGGAAGACCAGAGAAAGGCCCACCCATGCAGCAGCCCTGAAAAGTTCAAGTGGTCTCTTGTCAATAGCAAAGAGATCTTTTCCAGGAGTTCCATCAGCTCTCAAGTTTCCCCTTTTTGGGGAGGAAAAAGCTCCCTATGTCCCATGTTCCTGTATATGCCTAACCCTGTCACCCGTAGCCATCAGCAAAGAGTGAAAGGCGATTAATCCAAAGAGAATAGAGGTTAGCATCCCATAGTGCCAACCCCATTCTTAGCCAACAGGGATTTTAGTGAGAGGGATTTTACGGAGAGGGGCCTCTCACCCTCCTAAGTTGGTCCTCTAATCCAAGGTCGGTCAAGCATCCTTTCCTTTTATTAAGAGAGGCCTCTAACCCAGCCTGTCTTAGGAGAGACTCTAACTCCCCTAAGTTGGGCCTCTAACCCAATTCCGTTCTTTTCCCAAGTATCCTACCGCTTACCCGAAGTCGACCAATCAGTTCTGCAGTCTGTTTTCTGTGAAAAGGGGGATTTCCTCAGTATCGTCCCTTACGTGATTCATCAGAAAGATGTTATCGGACCACTTGCCCAAAGTTAGCTGTTGGGTTGGGGGGTTCCACACTATAGTTGCTTCTGTGGTCGCCAGAAAGATGTTACGAGGAAAGGGGTACCAATCCAGACCCCAGCGAGGGTTCTTGGATCTCAAGCAAGAAATAATTCAGGGTAAGTCTGTAGAATAAAGTGAACGCAAGTGTATTAGGAAAATAAAGGAATAAAAGAATGGCTACTCCACAGACAGCACTCCTGAGGGCTGCCGGTTGCCTATTTTCATGGTTATGTCTTAATGATATGCTAAACAAGGGGTGGATTATTCATGTCCTCCCCTTTTAGAGCCTATAGGGTAACTTCCCGATCTTGCCGTGGCATTTGTAAACTGTTACGGCACTAAGAGGAGTGCAGCAGTGAGGACGACCAGAGGTCACTCTCGTCACCATGTTGGTTTTGGTGGGTTTTGGCCAGCTTCTTTACAGCAACCCGTTTTATCAGCAAGGTCTTTATGACCCGTGTGTCTTGTGCTGGCCTCCTATCTCATCCTGTGACTTAGAGTGGCTTAATCATCTGGGAATGCAGCCCAATAGGTCTCAGCCTCATTTTACCCAGCTCCTGTTCAAGATGGAGTTGCTCTGGTGCACACATCTCTGACAACAGGGGCATCTGTGACCTCTGCTTTTCCTAGAGGGGGCTTTGTGAACTTCAGTATTTAAAGGGGAAAGAGCAAGCAGGAGGGGGAAAAGGGAAGAGTGGAGGCAGTGAGGCCAATGCTTACACCTGTGCAGCTCTGTCTAGCTTCAGTAAATCTACATTTCACACGGGAAAAGATGGCGTAGAGGACAATGCCAACTGTGCACTGCCTCCAGCTCAGTAAATCTGCATTGTACGGAAGATAAAGCAAGCTTGTGAAAAGAGGGAGCAGAGGGAATGAGGCTGTGAAGCCAGGTTGTGAAATTACAGCTGTTTGGGAAAACATTGTCCGTGACTCAGTTCCCAAGCTTAACTGTCCCTTCGGCATAGTGAGTTTGGGTCCTGGGATTCTACTTTTCTTTCACCCAACACGACAGTCATGAGGAAGCTGTTGCCTTTTAGTTCTAGGCCTTTCGAGACCGCCAGGGGTGCCTCTCTCACATCCGATCATCGCATCTGGGGACTCTTACATTTTCCGGGTGACTTCTCCCTCAACTTTATGCTTAGACTTTGCCTCTAGTTGGCCCATTGAATAACCTAGTTGCCTCTCGGTGCATTTATGTGTGGTTAAAATATCCAAACAGCTCTCACAGACAATACCTTCTTAGTTTAAAATGGGACACATTCAGAATAAGTAGCCAGTTGCAGAGGCTTTAATAACAGTGGCAACAATGAAAATACGTCATTGTTATTGCAATAAAATAGTCCAGACCTCCTGGGAGAATCTTACTAGCTTTGAGTTATTTCTCTCAGAGAGTTGATGGATTTATGGTACCCATAAGCTAAACCAGTCTCCGTGGACACCAGGAAAGTCCACGTGTGCTGGGACGCTGGGGTGTGAGCGGGGGTGTCGGGAAAGTCAGTGTCCCTCCCTCGGAGAATCCAGTGTCAACAGCAGAAACTCACCTGCTGAGAGAGCAGGATGTCACTGTAACATTTTTTAAAGTTTTTTTTTTTCCAGGAAGTTTAAAGTCCTCTCTCAAAATCTAATAATAGCCTTAAAAGCTTTACTGAGTAGAGGGAAGAAAAGGAAGGATTCCTGCTCTGTGGAAGTCTCGGCCTTCCTCTCTTTAGTCCCCCTCTGCAGGACGCCTGGCTGAGCTCCGTCTAGAAGGATACAAAACTTTCTCTTTAGTTCTTTCCCTCTTTGTGCCATAAGAGGAAGGGAAAAAATAGAAATCACGATAAGACCTTGATGTCAAAGCTTCTCAGGGGCCGCAGAGCACCTTCCAAGTAGCCCAGTGTGCCTGGCTCTGTTCCCAGACTCTCCCTCACAGGTCACCAGTGAGGATTACAAATCACCCTCCATAAGTCTGAGGAGCCAGAGAGGCTTCCATCCCTCTCTGGAGCACAGTTTTTAGTGACAGAGCCTCGTTATGTTGTCCAGGCTGGCCTCAAACTCCTAGGCTCATGATCCTTCTGCCTCAGCCTCCTAGTATCTGGGACCACAGGCAGGCGCCGCTGTGCCCAGAGGGAGAATTCTGCAAAACCCTCACATAGACTTTGGAAAGAAAAAAACACGTCTGCATCCACAAAATCAGTCATTCTCTCACTGAACACATAAATAAGAATACCAGGTGACAATTTTATTCACAAATAAAAAAGGTATTACAAAACTATTTAAGAATATAATTTACACATTTATAAATTCCAGTATGCAAAATAGCAATGATGAAATGGTACATTGATTTAAGCTATTTTAAAGCAATGATGGTTTTCCTTTCCTTTTTTTTTTTTTTTTTTTACCAACACAGACAATAGTGCTTAACCTAGGTAATAGTAACATTAACACTTTATCTAAAGTAGAAAAATCTCCATTTAAAAATATATTCCATATACACAAAATTAGAAAATGCATGACCTTACTTGGTTGCTCTTGAAATCCTCCTCCTTCTTGTCAGCAAGCTTCTGCAGTACGAGAAGCCACAGTGGTTATACCCATTCAGTCACACGCATTACCCGACACAGCCTTCCTGACACCGGCACTCTAGCAGCTGAGTTTATTGAGTGCTATGGGATATTCCAACCAAGTGAAGTGTAAATTGGATTTTTTTTCCTCAAATGTTGACCAAGTGTAAAATATCACATTGTTGTATATTTCTAGAGTAGTAGGGTAAAATGTCTTCCATCTTGATAAAAGTTACACAGGATTTATCAAATTCAGTAGCAAATGAAATCCATTTTCAACCCTAAGCAGTTCTCTGCTGATTGCAAATGATGTTCTGGGATTTTTGGCCAAAATCTCATTCCCATCAGTCTGGCTTTCTCCAGCCAGTGTTTGTCCTTGAAGTTAATCAGGGCTCTACATGTGGCAAATACATACAGGCTACACAAAGGAACACAGCCCTGCCCACTTGCATCATCTCTCTGTCATAACAGAAAGGACCAGATGGGAAACAGTGGCACGTATGTGAATCACGGTGAGGTCACGCGAGGAAACTCTACTTGCATTTTCACAGCCATTGTGTGGTCAAATCCTAAATATTTTACATGTCCAAAAGGCAATTTTCCTAAGAGTTCATACTACCAAAGGATCATTGGTTTATACTTGAAAAAAAAGTAATCCAGGAAAAATCAATTAATTATGACTAGGCACTAGGCTGACATGACAGCTTGGGGGCTACAGTGAAACACTCATTTCCTATTTCAGGTGAGGGAATTGAGGTCACGAGATGGACCAGACACAGGCCAGCTAGTAAACACATTTCAAAACCTCAAACTACGGAGAAAAGGCCACAAGAAAAAGGGCTCATTAAATGTTACTAATCTTTCACAAAGAGAGAAAACTGTGGGTAAGACATGAGAAGATAAAAATGTCCCAGGAAAGACAGATACATTTTAATATTCCATTTAAATGTTAAAAGACAGTGACTTGGATGGGGCAATTCCAAACCAAAATATTGTAGTGCACTAGAACATACTGATGTTCAAAAGTCTGAAAAAGTGCCCTGTTCAAGTAAGTCCTCTCCAGGGCGTAAAGATTAAGAACAAATGAACCATTCCCTGCTCTGTGACTGAACGGGGTTAATTTCTGTCTTAGCTCTAGAGACAGTGCTAGTGTGTAGATGGTAGGGGATAGAGCACCTTAATAGAAAGAAACTCCATCCTCTTAAATCCAACACGGGATGGCTGAAGTAGGAGATGATGTGCTAACTAATCTTACACAAGTGGAAGGAGCGCGACAATGTCCTGGTCAAACTACACGAGGGCAGTTACAGCTGCTTCATCTAAACCCCTACAAATGGAACATTTTCTTCTAGTCCTAACATGTGGTGTGTTCTCATGGAAGACTATTTCAGTAGTAGGGGAAGCGGCTATGCTGTAATTTCTAAAGCCTTTAGTATAAGATACAATGCAAATAAAAGGTCATTTATGTTTATAAATACCCTTTTTCTATAATCTTCTAAGCTCAGGCAGAGGGACAGATGGAACAAATGTTTCTATATCCACTAATTTTCATATAAATATGCCAGCCTTTGGTACAAGTCTCTACAATGTGTGTTAATTCCGGGCAATGGGCTGCCCTTTCTCAGCCACATTCCCCGGCCCTGGTGTGCTCCTGAGATCAGCACCAGCGGGTGTGTATGAGACCGAGGCTGAAGTGTGGATTCCGGAAAGAGCTATCCTCCTCTGTCTGATTCCTCTGATTCAGTTAACTTCATCAAATAAACCCAAGATTTAGGCAGGCCATATGAGGGCCATTCTAACCACCTACGCGACTCAGTTTAGATGATGAAAAAGTGTCCTTCTCAAACAGAAACAGTCACTTTTGAACTCATTCTACATAAAAGCTAAGGTAATTTATCTGGCATTTCATAGGCGGTATGAAATTATTTCTGGAAAGAAAAAGTATACTCTGGGTCTTCAGTCTTGTAAAACCACAATCACCATGAAAATAAGCACGAAGGCATTTCTGTTTCTTGTTATATGTCCACAGTCTCATAGGCTGCCAACTCAACCCCATCCTTCTTTGAAGTCACTTTTGTGGCAGAGAAGCTTCTTATGTAGGAAAGATGCAGAGTATCATGAGTCGGCCTGGAGTCTTTTCTTGTTATTCATTGAGGTTTCGGCTTACAGCTGGTTTGGCTCAGAAGCAACTGGCTGAAAGGCTTCAAATGCCGTCAGTTTGGTTCAGATTTATTTTTGCCCCAGGAGCCATGTAAGGTCCAGACTGCTCAGTCCATAAGCCTAACAAAGGAGTACTCTTTGGGTTCCAGCACACACTTCTGCTGCAGAAAGAAGCAGGTCCTTTAAGCTTCCTAAAACAGCAACAGAAAGGAAGCTTTAGAAACAATGTCTTATAAATTAAATCTGCTAAATTTCAATGGTAAAGAATTATGCATAACTTTTACTAGTAGTATACATGAATTTAATAGCACATGGACAAGAAACTCATTCAACGGTATCCAAATATCCAGCTACCCGTGTAATCTCAGGATAAATAAAGGTTTTCATAACAATTCATAGTCACCCAATCACTGCAGAGTACTTAAAAGACGATACTGTAACCCATAGCAATCATAATGTATTAACAAACCATTCTTCTGTGGGCTTTCAACCTTATTCAAACATTTAAAGCGTCCTTCTTCTGTACTGTGTTCCTTTAAAGCATTTGTAGGTAAATATTTTAGGATTCTGTATTTCCTTTCTTTCAAAGAACAAATATGATGAATGAATAGTGCCATTCTTTATCTGCCAACTTAGTCTTTGAATGTAAAACTTCCATTAAACTATTAGAGAACGTTCAGAAATAGTTGGGAGTAAGATTTATCTTGTAACAGTCTCCCTAGCATACTCACAATCCTTATCGGGAAAATATCCTCAGCAAAGTGTAGCCATCAGACTGTCCTTATCACAGAAGGCAATGACCTCAATGCACGAAGTGTGCAAGTGAAATCACTGAACATTTACTTCATGTATTAACCCTTCACTCACTCACCACGAACGTGGCATTGGTGACATACCAGGTAAGTGTATGCAAAAAATTATTCCTAGGTCTAACGAGATTATCTAGAAGTCAAATCTTATGAAATCCTTCCAATAACAGGAGATAGTTTTATCAAATATGTTGATTAACGGACACGGTTATAATAACTACATTAACCCTTCTGTGGGAGGCATATTATCCTCATTTTGCCGATAAGGAAAAAGCAGAGGTTTCAATAGATTGAAACACTAGAACCCAGGGTCCGCTCATATGTTTTCTAACCTTCTTTCTGTCTGTTCCTGTTGACATTTTAAATGTTGGATTAAAAACAACTTCAAGAAATGCTTTTCCTGTAAGTACACAGGCTGGCTTTGTTCTTTCAAATAGCTCAGCAAAAATTGTTCCAAATACCTCAGTTTTGTTCCCTTCTGGAGAGATGTGTATAGGGAAAACTTGATTCAAATCGAGTCATACAAACTCAAGAAGGCTCTCACACCTATTTGCTTTATCTGGAACCGTAACTGTCATGGGTGATCTTAAATCACCCACAAGAAAACTAGTGTGTGCAAATGCAGGTTTTGGAAACAAATGCATCATGCGTTGAAGTCATGGCCTCGCACCACGTAAAGAGAGAAGTGCTGTTTGGCCACAGCTGCTCCTTATCCACCTCCCAGATGGACATACATTGTTTTCCTGAGCTACGAGCAAGCCCACATCATGGAGCCAAGCTAACTGTGGAATGGATAAAATGAACGTGAAGCCCTGTGCTTTGGTTCATCGTAGTGAGCTGCAGAAATCAAATTATTGTATTTTATTTTTTAAGAGACAGGGTCTTGCTTTGTTGCCCAGGCTGGAGTGCAGTGGCGTGATCCTAGCTCACTGCAGCCTCAAACTCCTGAGCTCAAGTCATCTTCCTGCCTCAGCCTAAAATCAAATTCTTTATGAGAAGTGAATGTGTCCTCTAGTTGGAAAATTAGCCTGTTGGGGAAAATGTGGGTTGGTTTTTTGAATTTAGATTGGGGGGAAAAAAAAAAAGCAAAACTACTTGAGTTAAACACTTGGTTGAACCTTGAAATAAAGAGGAGGACCACGCCCCCAAAGGCCTGCAGTAGCTTAAGGTTCATTTGCTACATTTCACAGATATATTAAGTGCAACTGAAGTTTTTTTTTTTTTTTCCAGCATCTGGAAATTATTATCTCTTAAAATGGGCTCAAAATATTATTTACTATTATAAGGGAAAAATCAAAATGGTCTATATTTTAACAATTCCTTTTTTAAATTCAATGTCATACTTAGATTTATCTAAATTAATCTAACAATTATAGGACTACACATCTTGAAAAGTTAGTAAAAACCTTTCATTAATAAATTATTATGCTGTGCAACTTGAATGTAATATTTTCTCATCAGGTTCACTTTAGATGTAATTGTAACTTTCTTTTCATAATGATTTGAGTTGAAAGTATATATAAATCATGAGAACTACCCTGCATGTCTTTGAAAAAGAGTTAATAAGTAGTTATATGCCAATCTCACCACCTAAAGCATGTTTCTAAAATGTCATGTCCATACAGCTGTGATGACAGTGCTTATACAGTACTATCCCCACCGCACCAACATACACAGACACAAGCAGCAATGAGGTGGCTCTGGGATGAGATGACCTCGCATGAAGGTGTTTCCTTCCTTAGTCTCGGCAATTGACATCACAGACTTGGGTACGAGCTACAAAATTAAGGTGAGTGGTAATTCTGTTTCCTGACAAAATTCTGAAGAACAGTCATTAGTCAGCTGGCAGCACTGTAGCCCTAGCTCCTCAGATGGTCTCCTAACGAGAGAGGCACAGACGATGCACTAGACGTGGCAAGGGCCCCTCATTTAGTGCTGCTGGGAGGCAGCTGAGCCCTCTGATGCTGAGCGGGGGTTCCCCCTGTTTCTAGCATCCTCCGATCCGTCATTGGACGCTCTCTGCTGTGAAGGACTCGTTACATGCTCTCAGCGGCTGGGCCCTCTCAGTTCCTACATTGTGTGGGGCACAGTCCGTTCTCAAGACTTACACTCAACTAGGTTAATTCTTAAGCCTTTTCTTATTTATTATCTTAACAGTTTTACTAATTATGGATGGCTCAAAAGAACAAGACCAGTGAACAGCCTTTCCTAACTCCAGGCAAAGCTCAGAGGTAGATACTCTGTATGTGTTAACTGCCTAATTTGTTTTCCCTTCATTCACTCGTCTCCCTTCTCTGACTTCTCCATTCCCCCATTTTGAGAACAAAACCAATTTTTTCCCCTCCAAAGCTAAAAAATGTTTTCTCTATAGAATCCCCTATAAATTCTCCAGATAATTTTTTTTGTAGTTAAAAAAAACAAAGTGGAAAGATGGCTTGAGCCCAGGAGGACGAGGCTGCAGTGAGCTGTGATCGCTCCACTAGGCTCCAGCCTGGGCAACAGAGAGAGATCCCGTTTCAAAACCCAAACACGAAAAACAAAAAACAAGTACTGCAGACTTAGATCAGTGTGTAACTTATGAACTGATCTTAAAAGGAACACATCAGCATTCACACTTTGACTTTGCACTAAGTCTCTGCTGTGATCAGGCCAGCATACAGAATCACATGGAAGCGAGACGCCTCTGGAGCAGGCTCAGCTGCCTCCTCAGCACCCGCAGCCCTGATCTGGGGCAGGGAGGGACAGGCAGTGAGAGCAGCGAACTCTTTGCGGGGCAGGGTCTTGTGGGCCTGGGAGCTGGACTGTTGCTGTGACTCTGCCCTTTTACACTCAAGACTTGACACTTTTCTTCTAGAACTTACACTAACAATACATGCGCTCCCATTTAAGGAAATGTTTACAAACATTAGGTCAAAATCAGCAAAGGCCACATCCTCACCTGAAGAAAGGAGAGACGTGCCCGGTTATCCCAGAATCCTTTGCTGCCTCCAGTTTTGCAGCATGCAGAAAGCCCCCATCTCTCTGCAGGTGCCCCCCTCGCTCCACCCAAACCTGATTTTAAACCACTCCACCTGAGAGGGTCCTATGACCTGGTCTCAGGTCACAGCCAACAATCAATTTCCAGCCAAATCAATCAATCTGTCAAAGTAGAGTGATCCAGAAAACAATAGCAAGAGAGAGAAGAGGGAAAAGAGCAGCTTTAGGAGACCTAAATTCACAGAAACTTGGCAGTGAATGAAGTACATTTAAGTATTGGGCATAAGTAATATATATATAACTATATATAACAGAAAGAAATGAAGGTCAGGAATTGTCTGCAAGATGCTCCCATATCCGACTCATCTCTCTCAACCAGGGAAGGAGGCAGCAGGTGCTGTGCTAAATGGTTGTACTTACAAAGAGGAATAAAAGAATGCAGCTGTACACTTTGCTCTTATATATCAGCTGTGTTAGTTTTTTTAAAAAAGACTTGAAATTTATTTTAAAACATATTCTACAACATACAAGAAATTATGAAAGATACAAAAAAAATCTCATGAGGTTCCCCCTAATTTTGTGCTGGGAACAGAGTTCTGGTCTACTGTAAGTCAGTGCTATGTTCACAGGAACCCAGTCGCTGCCTTACCTGGAGGGACGTCTGAGTGGCTGCATGGATGACAGCGCCACTCTCCTGATCTAGCTGGCTTCTCGTAGTTAATGCCTCCTGAGTTGATGCCGGTTCTGCCAGTGTGTTGTTACATCTAGATAAATCAGTAGCTGCTGTAAAGTTTTCAGAATGAGCTTGGATTGGAACAGCCCCACCAACCAAATCTTGACTGCTATTTGAAGCCAAAGACGTTGAGCTTTCGTGTTCTGGACTGAGAGAATGAATGTCTTCTCCAGTGAGTTCAGGATAAGAGTCACAAAAGGAGATGTCACCACCCATGGGATTCTGCATCAGAGGCCAGGCGTCTGAAAACTCGCCACAGATGGACCGCGTGAGGGACCCGAAGAAAGTTGGCACCACCTCCCCGGCTGGGCCTGCGTTTCTGCACACACATTCAAAAGAGCTGAAAGTCTGTGATGGGGAGAAGAACACGACTACAAAGAAGCATGTCAGCCGTAGTGTTAGGTCTTCTAGATGATATGTCTATATACTGAGTCAGAATTCTAGTGTTTCCTATTGTTATAAACTTGCCTCAATACAGTAAGTCAAATTACTCCATTTACTTGAAAACTGAGTTTTGACCCCTCCTTCTAATTAATATAGTTATACTTAATCCAACATCTAAAACATGCAGTTTCCCGGGTCTCATCTGAGTTTGACTGAGTGCTATTCCAAAATTCTAAAATAATAGTCCATGGGTAAAAATTACTTACATGTTAATTACTTACAGATGACAGAGGTGTCAAAAATCATGGACATAAGACAGAAATAAAATTAATGAAGAGTAAAGTATAAAGAATGTTGTACTGGATATGAGTGACCTTGAGAGACCTACCTAATTCTTGCCTGAGAATTGCACCCCACCAATATCCAGAATGTCGTTAATATTTAAGAGGTGATGTTTCCATCGTTTCAGATGAAAATCGGTACATTAGTAGAATGCATATTTGCACAAGCGGATATGAAATGATTGATTGAAAGCACCCAGTTACCTCGCCTGAAGACTGGCCGCAGAATGCACCCCACAACCAACGGTCGCCCGGTCGGGGCTGCAGGCCTTGTCACAGCACAAGGATGGGAGCAAGTGCACCGGCCCTAGGGAAGACAGCACAGGTGTGAAGCACAGTGCCTCCCTCCGGCAGCTTTCACTTCAGTGACACTTCAACACTCCTCGTGGAAACTTAGATGTTCCCCTTTGGGTGACTTTTGGGGGAAAAGGAATACAAGGTTCTCTTTTTTTCTCATCTTAAACAAATGATGAGCCACTTACATAAGGTACCGAGAGTAGACAGACTCATACAGACAGATGAAGAAGGGGAGATGCTAGGGGGCTGGGACAATGGGGAGACCAGAAGCTGTTGTTTAATGAAGACAGGGTTTCAGTTTGGGAGGATAAAAAATGTTCCGGAAGGTGAATGGTGGTGATGGTTGCACCTCAGTGAGAGTGTACTTAACGCCACTGAACTGCACACTTGAAAATGGTTAAGATGGTGAATTTTATGTTATGTGTATTTCACTGCAATAAGAAGTGGGGAGAAGGAATACAGCAGTCTGTGGGAGAGCACAAAACGAGACTCTCGCCCCACTGAGGACAGGAGGACCAGGACAGCTTTCCTGCTGAGTGGCCTCCTAACAGAGAGTAGAGCGTGACTGTGCAAACCCTCTAACTCCATACACACAGACACATTTCTTTTTATTGCTAGCAGTGTCACTTAAGGAATAAGCAGATACGTGCACACAGCTTTACAAACGGAATATATCACTGAAGTTGGATATATTTTGTGCTACAAAGATAATATAAGCTTAAAAATCTAAAATATAAAGAGATTAGATAAGAAATTTAAAAATAAATCTTCTCAATCCTATAAGCAGAAAATAAACACTCATCTTTTTCAACAGCCTTCTTGATTTCTCACTCTGTCTATACATATATATATCATTCTGATTTAGAACCACAAACACACTAAAGCGCGCGCGCACACACACACAGAGGAAGACTTGGAGAAATTATATATTTACATATACAGCTATTGAAGAAATTATACATTTACATATATAGCTATATGTTTGTGTGTATCCAAATTTCCCATGAGGAATATCTCTTTACTTTTATAAACAGGAAAAAAATTATGAAACTACAGTCTCCCTTTTAAAAAATGAATGCCAGATATTGAGATGCAGTCGCAAGCCTGTGTGAAACAGGATGACTGGCCTGCCTGCATCTACGTTTCCCTCAAAGCAAGGCTTCCGCCCGGACCATCTAAACATACAGCGCTCTGAACCTGCCGAACTCACCAGGGTTCACTGCCACTTAACAAACGTGTGTCACGCTCACCATGGGACATTTCAAAACTGTTTTAAAGCAAAAGGCACTGCCGTTCCTTGTAGAAAGGCTGATTCCAGGGAAAGTACACGACAAATCTGGGACTTCTGGTGGCAGAAAGTAAGAAAGTGCTAAAAGAATAATGCGGACGTGTCACAATGGCACATGAGCCAACTCGAAGGGAGTTCCAAATGCCGGCAACATAAGCATTGGAATAAACAGTGACACCAAAGGGTGCAACCCACTGAATACAGTCCACAAGCCTAAACTCACTGAGGTATAGAAATAAATAAATGGAGAAGGAAAGTTCCTCCTTACCATAGGAAGCCAACTAATAAATGTGGAAAGAATAATGGAATTAGAAAGCCAGCATTTGTTAACCACCAGAGTAACGACTGATTCCAGTACGAATCATCAGAGCACGCTAAGCTACGGGGTGAAAGTTTGGGGTGTGACAGGATATTTACACAGTCTCCAAGTATCCCCTACAGGATATTTATTCATTACAAAGAGAACAGCAGACATTTTGCATTGGAGAAACCTGGCAGACACCCCGTTAACGAAGTGACCAAGGTTAGCCTGACCAGGCATGGCCCAGACAGACAACCTTGCCTCCTGACACAGTGCGCTGTGGACCCAGCATCCCCTCAGCAGTATTTCTGAATCGAATCCTGAGGAACATCAGACCAACCCAAACTGACTGTCGTTCTACAAAACTGTAGAATTTTGAAAAGTGCTGGCCTGTACTTTAAAAAAAAAAAAATCAGTATCATGAAACACAAACGTTAGGAGACTCTTCCAGATTAAAACAGACCAAACAGATTTGACAACTAAATCCAACAGAAGTTTTCAGAATTCTGTTTCGCTATGAAAGACAATACTGGGACAATTAGGAAAATGTGACTATGCTCTGTAGATGATATGAGAGTACTGAATTAACATAAATTTCTTGTTTTAATAATTGTGCTGTTGCTATGTGAGAGAAAATGTTCTTAGGAAGCAAACACTGATGTACAAGGGGGAGAGGGACATCATATTTGCAACTGGATTTAAAATAGAAAATGAAAAACAAGTATACACACACACGAGAGCGAGAGGGGGGATAAAGCCAATGTGAACATGGGCAGCAGCATGTTAATATTTGGGGAATCTCGGTAAAGGACATGTGGGAGTTCTTTGTTCTACGCTTTCGATATTTCTGCAATTATGTCAGATTCCTGAAATTATGTCAAAATAAAAAGTTACAGGGAAAAAAGGATCTGCCATTCAGGAGGAAGCACTTGAAATAAGCTGCACTGACCCAGGGCGTGGGCCTGGGGATCATTTCCGGCCCCATGTTCTGTCAGGAGGTCATGCCACAAGGCCGTCTGGACATTTCGTCTTTCTTCTCAGACTGAAGTAAGGTGAGGCAGAGTTTATACCAACTGCGTTGTATTACATTTAAAATGTAAAATCAGAGTTCATTTCTCCAGAAAGTATTCCTGCTTACTCGAACACTAGTAACAGTGTCCACGGTATCATATCCAGGAAAATGTAATGCTTGGGGGCGTTTAAGGATCACACAGTTACCATTAATAGTGTCTAAGGGTCTTATCTGTGTAGGCAAAGGCAAAACTAGATCCACACACCACAGAAAGTCTTGTATTTTATTCTTCACCCATTCCTAAAACAGGAGATAGTAATAATTAGCAGAAAATGAAAGCTTTTTATTCCACATAACCATACGCTGCATAGCAATGTTTTGTTCAGTGATGGCCCAACAATACCATGGTGGTCCCGGAAGTTTATAATACCATATTTTTACTGTGCCTTTTCTATGTTTAGATCCACAAGTACTTATTGTGTTGCAACTGTCTACAATATTCAGTGCAGTCACATGCTGTACAGGTTTGTAGCCTGGGGCAATGGGCTACACTACATAGCCTAGCTCTGTAGGAGGCTATCCCATTTAGGTTTGTGTACACTCTACAAGGTTTGCATAAAAGCAATGCATAGCTGTATATACAACATGAGATTGGAACACTTAACTGACAATTTCTTGAGAAGATTGATTAGACAGTTCCCAGAGGACAAGTCAATCTAATGGGATCTAATGGGATATGGTTAAAACAAATACAGATGGGTTATTAGACAAAATGGTGCTATTAGTATTGCTTCCATGGGTGCTCACAGAACCGTAAAATAATAAGAGGACGGGGAACTGGGGCAGACTTGTAGAGAGGGTGGCTGGTCATAGAGGGTTTTAATTTGCAGAGGAGGTGAGGTGGCAGGGTGGTGGGGGAGTGGGATGTGTGAGTGTAAGAACACGTGCTGAGGAATAGAAATACATAGCAAAGAAAATTAGTATTAAACACACTCTCAGACCACAGTGTAATAAAGATAGAAGTAAAGACTAAGAAAATCACTCAAAACCATGCAATTACATGGAAATTAAACAACATACTCCTGAATGATTTTTGGGTAAATACTAAGATTAAGGTAGATATCAAGAAATTCTTTGAAACTAATGAGTACAAAGATACAACATTCCAGAATCTCTGGGACACAGCTAAGGGAGTGTTAAGAGGGAATTCATAGCACTAAACACCCAAATAAAAAAGTTAGAAAGATCTCAAATTAACAACCTAACATTACAACAGAAAGAATTAGAGGAGCAAGAACAAATCACCTCACCCCTAAAGCCAGCAGAAGACAAGAAATAACCAAAATCAGAGCTGAAATGAAAGAATTGAGATAAGAAAAACCACTCAAAATATTAAAAAATCCAGGAGTTTTTTTTGAAGAAATAGGCTGCTAACTAGACTAGTAAGAAAAGAGAGAATATCCAAATAAACACAATTAAAAATTACAAAAGGGATGTTACCACTGACCCCACAGAAATAAAAATAACCATCAGAAACTACTATGAACATCTACACACACAAACTAGAAAACCTAGAGGAGACAGATAAATTCCTGGACATATATACCCTCCCAAGACTGAACGAGGAAGAAACTGATTCCCTAAACAGAACAAAAACGAGCTCCAAAATTGAATCAGTAGTAAATAGCCTACCAACCAAAAAAAGCCAAGGACCAGATGGATTCACAGCCGAATTCTACCACATGAACAAAGAAGAGCTGGTACCATCCCCATTGAAACTGTTCCAAAAAAATGAGGAGGGACTACTTCCTAACTCATTCTATGAGGCCAGCATCATCTTGATACCCAAATCTGGCAGAGATACAACAAACAAAACTTCAGGTCGACATCCCTGATGCACACCAGTGTAAAAATCCTCAATAAACTACTTGCAAACTGAATCCAGCAGCACATCAAAAAAGCTAATCCACCACGATCAAGTAGGCTTCATCTCTGGGATGCAAGGTTGGTTCAACATACACACATCAATAAAACGCGATTCATCACTTAAACAGAACTAAAAGACAAAACCATGTGATTATCTCAATAGATGCAGAAAAGGCTTTCAATAAAATTCAACATCCCTTCATGTTAACTAGGTATTGAAGGAACATGCCTCAAAATAATAAGAGCAATCTATGACAAACCCACAGCCAACATCATACTGATTGGGGAAAAGCTGGAAGCATTCCCCTTGAAAACGGGCACAAGGCAAGGATGCTCTCTCTCACCACTCCTATTCAACATAGTATGGAAAATCCTAGCCAGGGCAATCAGGCAAAAGAAAGAAAGGGCATCTAAGTAGGAAGAGAGGTAGTCAAACTATCCCTGTTTGCAGATGACATGATTCTGTATCTAGAAAACCCCACAGTCTCTGCCCAAAAGCTGCTTCAGCTGATAAACAACCTCAGCAAAGTTCCAGGACACAAAATGTACAAAAATCATTAGCATTCCTCTACAACAACAGCCAAGCCAAGACCCAAATCAGTAAGACAATCCCATTCATGATTGCCACCAAAAGAATAAAATACTTAAGAATACAGCTAACCAGGGAGGTGAAAGAGAATTACAAAACACTGCTCAAACAAATCAGAGAAGACACAAACAAATGAAAAAACATCACATGCTCATAGATAGGAATAATCGATTTCATTAAAGTGGCCATACTGCCCAAACAGATTCAGAACTATTACTATCAAACTGCCAAAGACATTTTTCACAGAACTAGGAAAAACCTATTTTAAAATTCATATGGAACCAAAATAGAGCCTGAATTAGCCAAGGCAATCCTAACCAAAAAGAACAAATACAGTTCCTTCAATGCCTAGCTGGAGGCATCATGTTAGCTGATTTCAAACTATATTACAAGGCCACAGTAACCAAAACAGCATGGTACTAGTATAAAAACAGGCACATAGACCAGTGGAACAGAATAGAGAGTCTAGAAATAAGACCACATACGTACAACTATCTGATCTTCGACAAAATTGACAAAAGCAATGGGGAAAGACTCCCTGTTCAATAAATCCTGGGATAACTGTCTAGATATATGCCAAAGATTAAAACTGAACCCCTTCTTTACACCATATACAAAAACCAACTCAAGATGGATTAAAGACTTACATGTACAAACCAAAACTATAAAATCCTGGACATAGGAATGGGCAAAGATTTCATGACAAAAGCAATCGCAACAAAAGCAAAAATTGACAAATGGGATCTAATTAAACTTAAGACCTTCTGCACAGCAAAAGAAATTATGATCAGAGTAAACAGACAACTTACAGAATAGGAGAAAATGTTTGCAAACTATACATCCAATAAAGGTCTAATATACCGCATCCATAAGGAACTTAAATTTACAAGAGAAAAACAACCCCATCAAAAACTGGGCAAAGGACATGAACAGACACTTCTTAAAAGAAGACATACATGTGGCCAACAAGCACATGAAAAAAAGCTCAACAGCACTGATCATTAGAAAAATGCAAATGAAAACCACAATGAGATACCATCTCACACCAGTCAGAGTGACTATTATTCAAAAGTCAAAAACTAACGTATGCTGGCAAGGTTGCAGTTACACGCTGTTGGTGGAAGTGTCAATTAGTTCAGCCATTGTGGAAAGCAGTGTGGCAATTCCTCAAAGAGCTAAAAACAGAACTAACACCTGACCCAGCAATCCCATTACTGGGTATATACCCAGAGGAATATAAATCATTCTACCATGAAGACAGATGCACATGAATGTTCACTGCAGCACTATTCTCAATAGCAAAGACATGGAATCAACCTAAATGTCCATCGATGACAGACTGGATAAAGAAAATGTGGTACATATACACCATGGAATACTATGCAGCCATAAAAAGGAATGGGATTGTGTCTTTTGTGGGAACGTGGATGGAGCTGGAGGCCATTATCCTCAGTAAACTAAAGCGGGAACAGAAAACCAAATAGCACATGTTCTCACTTATAAGTGGGAGCTAAATGATGAAAACACGTGAATACAAAGAAGGGAACAGCAAACACACAATGGGGTCTACTTGAAGGTGGAGCATGGGACGAGGGAGAGGAACAGAAAAAGTAACTATTGGGTACTAGGCTTAATACCTGGGTGATTAAATAATCTGTAAAATAAAGAAATGTGTAACACAAGTTTACCTATGTAGCAAACCTGCACATGTACCCAAAAACCTAAAATAAAAGTTTAAGAAAAGTTGGTATTACCTTTGCCCCTATTTGCCCAAGTTAGAGACCAGTTTCCCTTTGAATCACTTTCCTGAACTTCCATTCTGTCAGTAGTCCAAGGGACAATTATGGTTTGTGTAAAACCTTGAAATGGACTTCTCACCTCTCTCTTAAGAAATTCTAAAAATAGATGTATTTTTTAAATAGACATATTTTTAAAATAGGCATATTAGTGTTTGGTTTGAATCAACCAGGCAGCAAAGGATATAAACTCCTATTCTACCAAAGGCGACCATGATTTTAAATAAACTGACTCAAAACAAGAAAGACAAACATGCCCCAAAAGTTGCTGAAAAATTCTAGATTTTAACGAGATGCTTATTTCCTTTTTAATACTTAAGAGACTTAAAACACCCAAACCAACAGGAGATGGTGGAGAATAATCAAGATTAGTTTTAACTAGAAGACTCAACACAGCCACCTTGCTGTGAGATGAATAAACCAGGACCAATTCTTGCTGCTTCAGCCTCTGGGCACCTCCAGGCCTCCTAAGGGCACTCCCCTGCTGAACTTACCGCAGGTCTGCGCTGAGTCACGGCGGCACTGGCAGCAGGCTCTGTGGGCGTATTGGTGGAGCTGAGGTCTGTCAAAACACGACAGCTCAGAGCCGTTGTACTGAATGTCCTGAGACCGCAGAGACCCTAAATGAGGGGTGAGAACTCTGTCAGGGAACACGGTCTCCTCTCCAGGGGGGTCCCGTGAACATCCCGTGCAGACCTGTACCATTCTAGCTTTCGTGTTTTTAAAGAACAGGTCAGCTAGCCTTCCAACGTTTGATGACTTCTCATATGGAAGCACAGACATGAAATAATTTGTTAAGAAAGTTCAAAATGTAGGGTGCTAATGTCGCCACTACTGACAATGATTTTTATTTTTGCCTAATGGTACAGGGACATCACAGCCTTGTAAGTCTCCTTACGAAGTTGTGCAACCTCAGTGAGTTCTACAGGTGACCCCTGAGCAACGCGGGTCTGAACTGTGCAGGTCACTTATACACAGATTTTCTTCAGCCTCTGCCACCCTGAGACACCAAGGCCGACCCCTCCTCCTCCTCCTCAGTCCACTCAGTGTGAAGATGATGAGGATGAAGGCCTTTACAACGATCCCCTTCCACTGAATGCAGAGTAAATCTCATTTTGTCTCCTTTATGATTCTCATAGTAACGTTTTCTTTTCTCTAGCTTACTTTAATGTAAGAATACACGGCATAATACATATAACAGGCCAGGTGCAGTGGCTCACACCTGTAATCCCAGCACTGTGGGAGGCCGAGGAGGGCAGATCACTTGAGGCCAGAAGTTCGAGACCAGCCTGGCCAACATGGTGAAACCCCGTCTCTACTAAAAATACGAAAATTATCCAGGCGTGGTGGTGGGCGCCTGTAGTCCCAGCTACTCCAGAGGCCGAGGCAGGAGAATCACTTGAATCTGGGAGGCAGAGGTTGCCATGAGCTGAGATCACGCCACTGCACTCCAGCCTAGGTGACAGAGCCAGACTCTGTCTCAAGAAAAAACAAAAAAATAAAAAACCAAAAAAATACACAAGATGTATTAACTGACTGTTTACCAGTAAGGCTTCTCATCAACAATAGGCTATTAGTAGTTACGTTTTCGGGCAGTCAACACTGACGTGTGGATTCTTAACTGTTCCCCTAGCCCTCTGCTGTTCAGGGATCACCTGTGTTTCTTATGCCCTGTGTTCTTTCACAGCTCGCTGGCGCTTGTCTCAGCCAAGTCTTGTGGAACACTTGCAAGACAATGGTAATAAATGCCCTTCCTCCACATGCTAAGAAATGTAATGAGCTCAGAACTTACAGCTGGGTTTCTTCTCCATAAACTGTCTCTTACAATAGATGACGCAGAGGATGAGCAGGGCCAGCAGGACGGTAGCCAGAGCACTGCAGATGATGGCAGCCAGCGCCGTGTCACGTGGGCTGGAGGCTGTGGACGCGATCTTCACGAGGTTGACCTTGCTGGCACCTGAAACCACAGGAATGGGGTCAGCATGCTCTGAACAACCACAGATGCAGTGCTTACGGCGAAGCTGGCGGGCACCCTTACCAGTGGCCTTCCCATGCTGTGAGAAAACCAGCATGCGATATTTGAATATGGCTCAAGCACCCCTCCACCCAGAAGATGTCTTTAATGGGACACCTTTACCCGCACCCCACAATGTGCTGGGTGTCCCTCTCCTCTGTTCCCATGGCGCAACAGACACACAGCCCTCGACACATTGCGTTACTAGAATCCGCCTTCAGCTCCCCCGGAGCAGAATTCTTTGTGAGCTGGGGGTCTGTCATCTTTATCTCTGGTTGCCCAGTACTTGGCATGTGGCAGGGAACTACTGGTTTTTATTTAATTGGAATTGCACCACCTTTTTAAGCAGACTGAATGCATGCATCCTTTTTTGGGCAACTTTAGGGGAAAACAAGGAGTTGGATCATCCAGAACCTTACAGTAGACCCCAGTTTTTGAGACAGTAAACATCTCTGAATGTTAAACTACTGGAAAACATCGAAGTTTTGGAGAAAAGAGTTAATACTGTTATTACACTATGGAAAGGCTGCCATAGTCATGTGCTAAGAAAGTCGAGAAACAGATGTTATTTTAGAGGGTGGTACTGCTTTGTGGTTCAGGGCAGATTCTGAACCCCATGGCCTGGGTCACCCTCTACCTGTATGACCTTGAGACACTGACTTGAGTCTCAATTGCCATCTGTTCAAATGGAGGTAATAACAGTGACTGACTCAGGCGTTATATGAAGTGTGTAGGACTGGCTGTGCTGTAGAATCATTAGCCACTGTAATGATGATGATAATAATTAGCATTTTAAAACTATCCTGAGGGTACTAGGATAAACAAACTCATTTAAATCAGAGATCTATATCCAGTACAGTTAAACAGCATATCCTACTTAACTAACCCCAAAATAATCTGAGAGAAATGGATTTAAGAGGGGCATGAAATTTACATAGAGGCGCAGTTAACATTTTCTCTTTCCCAAGCAGATGCCCTGAGTGAGCTGAGGAGCCCTCACTCTGCTTCCCCGGCAGGTGCCGCTCACCACGGGAAACTCCCCTCAACTGAGGATTACTCCAGGTAGAGGTATAATGTGTGCTTCACGTGTCATTTCAGGTTGTCTAGAAACCACATTTAAAACGTAAAAGGGAGGCCAGGTGCGATAGCTCATGCCTGTAATCCCAGCACTTTGGGAGGCTGGGTTGTGAGCATCCCTTGAGCCCATGACGCTGTAGTGAGCTGTGATCGCACCACTGCACAACAGCCTGGATGACAGAGTGAGATTGTCTCAATGATAAACAAAAAAAAAAAGAAGAAACAGGTAAAATTAACTTTAGTCTATTTTACTTAGCCAGTATATCTTAAATATTGCATTTCAATATGTATTCAATATAAAAATTATTGACATATTTTACATTCTCTATTTTGTATTAAAATTTCAAACTCCAGTGTTGTTCTAAAGACACAGCTCATCTCAATTCAGACTAGCCACACTTTAAATGCTCAGCAGCCACACGTGGCTAATGGCTATCATAACGGACACTGCCACTGTAGAGACTGAAGGTCTGTGTATTTGTACAAGTTGGCACCTAAACACAAGCCCATTTGTCATCTGGTGCCTTTCTCCTCCTCCCTGGCTACCCACCCCTCACTCCCAATAAGACTGTATGACACTTGAGGCTAGAGCCAGAGAGAAACACTTGGGTTAATATTACTGAATCATGAAAACAGGATGGCAGGCACTATCATCCTGGAGCGTGGGTCTTGGTATTTCCAGTCTCAGTGATTCCAGGCCACACGAATAAAAGTCTCTTACTGCCACCTGGGAAGGCACACACACCGTATGTTTTGGGCTTGGATGAATAGGGCTCAGAATCCAATCATACATTTTAAAGGACATTTATTTGCAAACATATTTAATATTCACAGAGTATATTTCATCACTTCTAACTCTATAGAGCACTGTAATAAGCAAACGGCACACACTAAATGTTCATTATACAGCACGTTAAAAAAAATCACAGCCCTGACCTGGTAGAGATTAAATCTAAGCTGAAACAGCCTCTATCAGTGGACAGAGTCACAAAAGGACACATGAGCACAAGCACAGCTGTGCAAACACTGAAAATGCATAACTGGAGAGGAACTTGCATCCCACGCAAGTTGAAATGGCAGCCACAGGGAAGGGAAGTGACTTGGAAATGAAAACATTATCTATCTGGATGAAATGGTGAAGCTGCGGGAAACTGTCATTTTCACTGGTGAGGAAGGCATTCACTGCAGAGTGAGAAGAGTCTCTTTAGCTTACATTTTTGGTCAAATAACCCAGCCCTATACAATATGGGGTTTTAGCAAGAGCTGTCTTAAAAATGAAGCTTAATCCATGATTTGAGTGGAGGACGTCAAAGTTCCCAACTGTTGTAACCATGAAGCTCATCCACTGACACAGAACTGGATATTCAGAAAAATCCTGGTAAGAATAGGGATTTGGGGTTAAAGTAGTATCATAATTAGAGTCCTTTATGTTCTTGCTGTTTAAAATCCTTCTAAAATATATTCGTCAACTTATTTTCCTTAACATAAAAGGAACTGTCTCTAACTTACAGATAGGTTAAAATGTCCCCAAAGTGGAGATTTCCTTCTTAATTTGGTAGTTTGTAACTCAGGATTTACGTTCTCTAAACATGCCTTGTTAACACGTATCCTATAGAGCGCAATAGTGTAATGCCAATGATATCTAGTTGCCGCAGTGATATCAATTTTAAAGGAACAGTACATCCAATATGCCCCTTCTCCACACATTTCCCCAGGCAGTGGCATCTAAAGATGAACAAGAAAAATACACAAGTTTTACTTCTTGATTTTTGACACGTATATAACAACAGGCATCCTACTGATCAAACACCCTCAGAGAGTCCTCGTGGGAACAGGGCTCTGGAAACTGCCTTCTTGATTCTTTCTTATTATATGTACACGTTTATGATAACACTTAGAGCAAACATTCTTTTTTTCTAGGAAATGGGTTCGTCATTTTTGGTTCATCACTTTTAGCTTTGTCACATATAGCAATGCAGACATAAATAGGAGATTGCACTGATTATCAATGGATTTTAGAACAGCGCTAGAAACGAATTCTTTTCAGTTTCTAGTGAAAAAAAAAAAAAACTACTTTCTTGTAATTCTTTTTGACTTGAGCAGCAAAAAACAAAAACAAAACCAAACCAAAAATAAGGCACTGGTGGGGGGAGGGGGGACAGATTTATACTAGCTATATAAAGTGGCTTCCAGTCTATAAAGTTTTTGTTAATTGAGATATTGCTAATAATTCCTAAGAAAAGACCTTATCTGCTCTAAAGGAAAAGGTATTGTTTTGCTAACCTGTGGCAATGATACTGAGATGAAAGATTCTTTCCACTCACATGCCTTGACTAAATGCCCCGTTCTAGTTCACTAGGCAGACTGAATGCCAGCCAGGAATTCTGCCCGTATCTTATTAGGATTCCGACAGTACTTCTGAAGAAGTGGAAATAGGAATGTCCACGTGCCTTGGAAAGTTTTTAACTTTTCCGGAATACAAAATATTTCTTACTCTAACCCATTAAGTTATTAAATTCCGCCATAATCTTAGCACTACCTTTTAGCAATTTACTTCAGACTGTTTTCTTTCAGCTTACATTTTACCTACATTACATGGGTTCAGTTTTATATTACGCATCTCCTTAGGAGTTCAACTCAACTGAACAATTATGTCCCGGGTGTCTGAGTGCGACATCCTACAAGGCATTAAAAAAGTTGGAGCAAATCGAACAGAAGAATAGAAGAAAAGGAAATGGAGGTCTCCAGCAACATCTGGCAAGTGTTTTTAGAAAGTCCCAACTGAGCTTCTTTGGAGTAGACCGGGGTGCAGAAATCCACCTCCTCTCCCCACATTCCATCCCCAAAGAGCTTCAAGCATAGCTGGAAAGCCTTGAAATACATATATTGGAGACACTTGTCACACCGGACAAAGGCAAGAGCAACTTCTCAGATGCTGCAAATGAGGAGCCTATTTGCAAGCCACAGAGGTGGCGAAACCGTCCCCACTGGCTTCTGCAGAGACTGCTTCTAACACACCTTCAGTGCCTCACCCTCCTCACTAGGTAAAGCGGTGCGCGTTCATTGATGAGCTTCATTTGATACGCAAGAAAATCACGACCTTGAGTCACGTGCTCAAGGTTACACAGCAAAGCAGCAGCAGCTTGAAAACTGGATTCAGACCTTCTGAGCCCCTCCAGTAGACCGCACTGCTCCACAGATGCAGGTAGCTTCTGAGATCAAAACATTCTGTCGGGTAGTGATAACCAAAGTACAGCTCATGTTTGTTTACGTAAGGGCCCAGAACTCAGCAAGGCCACAGAGCAGTCACAGGGCTTTCCAGCCAGCAGAGCTGCCAAGTGCGCATGGCAGCTGGTTCCGCAGCAGTTCACCTGCCCATAGAAATGTTCGGGGTCCTCCGCCTTACCGTGGGTCATGGTGTCTGCACGAAGGGCCACTGTGATCAGACGTGGGGGCAGTGAGCACACTGAGCAATGACTGGGTGTCCTGGGGCAGGGAGGGGGGCATTCTGTGGAGGTGACTGCATCTGGAAAGGGCCCCAGCAGGGAGGGAAATGGGAAAGGATGCGCAGGGGCAGTCACAGCTGGGCTCCGCCTGGGCTTGTCAGGCTCCCTCCTCTGCCTTCTGCTGCTACTCCCTACTTGCTTAACCTCTCCAACTTCCTACTATGCAATGTTTAAAAACCTGCTCAGCAAAACATCCTTCTTCCTGGAGAATTTTCCTAACAAAGGGCCCCATTCAGGCGGGGCTGCTTGGGAGGAAGGGAACTGGTGTCCAAAACCTGGCTCTTGCCACTTTCCACCCTGGTCCCAAACAAGACTTTTTTTTTTTCACAGCTCTTAATCTCAGTTTCCTCCCTGGGCAAGCTCCTCGTGCAGCCACCAAGACCTACTGAGGCAGAAGGGCCTGAATACTCTACTGGGGCAGGTGAACCCCTGCGGAACCAGCGGCCAGGCGCACTCCAACAGATCTGCTGCCCAGAAAGTCCCCTGTGGGGGGACACAGCATGGCCACTGTGGCCTGGCTGTGCTCTCCCTGCAGACATGAGCGTGGTATTTACATGAATGATGGAGTCGGATACTGGATTTCAGTACTCTGAAATTTTCTTTCCAGTCTGATCTGCTCTCCCGAACTCCAGAGTCATACAACCCACAGCCTACTTGGCACCTCCACATGGATAAAGATGCATTTCAACTCACCATGTCCAAAGCATGTGCCCCCTACTACAAGCAAATCCCACAACACACTCCCTGCCCCTCCCACAGATCTTCCTCATCTGTCAGTGCCTCTGTCCGCAGTGCTCCCCTAGACTGCCACAAGAACTGCACCTCAGCTGCCGGAGTCCTTCCGCAAATGTCACCACCTCAGTGAGGCTTCCCACCAATCTATTTAAAATTGCAGTTTCTCCCGAGCACTTCCTACCCCCTGCCCTGCTTTCTCTTCCTTCACGGCACTGAGGATCATCTGACATTTTGTATACTTTACTTGTTTCGTTCACTGTCATTCTCTGCCAAGGCAGGAGCTGGAGATCCCATCCTGCTTCTCAAACACACGCACTGGGCTTGTGGTGAAGCTGGGTCCAGCGAGAAGCCACACTGCAGCTGCGCCTGACCGTGTCCAGGTTTGCGTCAGTGGGGAGGAAAGTGGGCCGACGGGGTGTGCATTATGTGTGGCTCACCTCCACTCAGGGAGCCGTTGCTTGACCTAGACGTGCCCCTGACTGTGAGCAGGGAGGTGAATGCAGCAGCCAAGCCTTGATTCTCTGTGGGAAGCAGCTGTCTAAGGCTGGCTTAGCACAAGGGGCAGGAAGCTGGGCTCTGAGACATCCTGTCGCAGAGCTGCTTTCCCAGGCTGAAATGCTAAATAAGAGAGAGAGAAACTTCTATCTTAAGAGGTCACAATATTTCTGGGTCTGTTGTTACAGCAGCTTAGCCTTTATCCTAGCCAATTGCATCTCTCACTGAAAGGGCAGGGAGTTTTGCTTGTATTTTTAACATCTATAAGGGTTCCGGGCACATGGCTGGTGCCTGATAAATATGTGTTAAATGAGAGAATGAATGAACGTCTGTGAAAGAAAAGGAAAAACCCCAAGTGTTCCAGAAAGGTGACTTAATGGGGACTTGTCCAATCAATAAGATGAGATTACGCCAATGATGTGTTCGCTGCTTGTCTAACAACCTTCCACCTTGGGCTACGTAGCTAATGACAGTGCAGATGGGAACAACTGGAGCAAAGAACAGTTTTGTTTGCAAGCACTTACTCTTTGCAGTTAATCAGGCCATGTGTGAGAGAGCAAGGGTGGCTCAGATATATCGATAGATAATCCATGGAGACCGCTGACCACATCCTTGGAATGAATATCAAACAAAAACTTGGCCTTCTCTAGTCCATTTTAAGTCGCGCTTCATGGAGTCATCACAGAAGGATCTTAGTATATGCCAAATGTAATCTCAGTTAACAATCGATATAAAATGATGACTGATGTATAATGAATGCCCAAAGAAGAAAAGGGGGAGGCCTTCAGGAGGTGAGCCGCTTCGTCCAACACAAGTGCTTCGGGACCAGTTTCAGAAACTATCAGGTGAGCTGGATAATGGGGACAGTTAAGTGTTGATATCATTTTACCAAATTAGTCGTATTAATCTGACATGTTTACTTCCCTCCAACAGTAGACAGAGGTATGGAGAGAACAGTGAGTGCTAGAGAGCAGTTAACCACAGGAGACTGTATTTGCCTTTTGTAGAAAGGTAGCTGAATTATCAAGACCATCACAGTTACCACATAACCACACATGCAGGGGCCAGCCCCTACATACCCACTTTCTGGGTGCTGTAATAACTCTGTGCAGAAAGTATCTCATAGACGGAGAAGTCGATATGTATCTCAACATACTGTTTCATGCCAAACAACCATTAGGTTAGTTTGACTCTTAAAACTTACGCTTTTTTTTTTTTAAAGCATGCTATGTTCTTCCCAACCATTTAGAGTTTAAAAAAAAATAGACTATAGTGTGAAGGATTACTGGTTCAGATTCTGTATAGACCAGTATATTCTAGTTAATCAGATAACATATACAATATAGCTTGACCTAATTTAAAACACAAGCATGGCTTTACAAATCCAACCTATTTTATCTAAACCCTAGATTAAGGAGGCTATTGAATTTTATTACAGTAAAAAACAACATATGGCTTATAAACTTCATATTTAAGTGTTACTTTAATGGTCTATGTGGTATCATAAAATGAGTATTAAATAAATGTAGTAGGGAAGATCAAGTTGTAAATGAACTAATTATGCTTTCTGTCTGGGCTTCCACCTTTGAGATTTCATTAATGCCTTAGGTTTTCATTAGAGAGTTCAGCACATGAAAATAACACATCTGGTTTCCTGCTGTAAGCGTATCACTCTGGCAACTCCAACATAATTGGAAATGCAAGCATTTTTACTTATTGGTGACTATGTTTTGACACATGCAATTCAATTAGCAATAAGTACTGGAATATAAACACAAAAATGAGACATTTAAAAATATTTTTCACTGAAATATTTTATCTTTGACTTTCATATTTGCTTCAAGTAAACTACAACTCAATCCATTGCTTTCTGTGCTCTTCTACCAGCACCACCACCACCAAAAAGCCCAAATCAAATAAAAGTTTAACAAAATTAAAAACTGATGATCAATCTATTTCTAGTCATGTTCTTTAAAAATTATTAACAAACAGCTCTCTGCAGTCTTAACTGAGACAAGCATACACTTCTGGAGTGTAAGCTTTATCTTGTTCATCTAGACTGGTTAAGCAAAAATATCTATGCAACACTCAACATATGAATTCCAGATGTACCATTGTAGAGTCTGCCAATAAACAAAATAGTTGACTTTGTAAAATACACTTTATACCAAGCACTCTGACACTGGATAAATGTGAAAGAATAAGCCCATGTCATTTATGTTTTTTAAATTTTAGACTGAAACATAGTCTTAGGACTATGTTTCTTTTTCAATAACCAAAAGAAATATTATTTTTTTAAAAAAGCTTGTTCTGTTTGTTCTTCCATTTATATCCATATCTACAATTTTTAAATTGAACTGATTTTTTAAGTTATAGTAAAATATACATAAGATTTACTATTAAGAAGATGAATACATTTACAATGTTACGCCACCGTCACCACTAATTCATGAACATTCTTACCTCCCCAAAAGGAAATCCCATCCCCATTAAGTGGTCACTCCCTTTCCCCCATCCCTCTTGCCCCTGGCAAGCCCTAATCTGTTCTCTGTCTCTATGGATGTGCCTATTCTGCATATGTCATATAAATGGATATACAGTGTTACACAGCCTTTTATGTCTGGCTTCTTTCACTTAGTATAATGTTTTAAAGATTCATCCATGGTGTAGCTTGTATCAGAGCTTCATTTTTAAATGACTGAGTAATATTCCATTGCATAGATACACCACATTTTGTTTAGCCGTTTCTCAGATGATGGGCATCTGGGTTTTCCCAGCTTTGGCTCTTGTGAATAGTGCTGCTGGGCACACTCATGTAGAAGATTATTCCACATATTTAAAAACATTCCACAAAGATACATCATGTACTTGTTTCACATGCTATCAAAAGATACATTACTGCCATTAAACTAAAGATTATGTTAATTAATAAGTCAGTCAAAAATACTTCCTAGGCAAGAGCTAGGGGAAGAATGGAGGGATTTTATGCCAGAAGAGCTGGTTGGGGTCAATTCCTGGAGGGATTGACAGCGACTGTGAGAAGTTTGGATTCTATTCTAAGAATGACAGGAGGTACTCAACATCAGAATACACATTCTCCTCATGTGTACATGGAACCTTCTCCAGGATAGACCACCTGTTAAGTCACAAAACAGGTGTCCATAAGTTTGAGAAGACAGAAATCATACAAAGTAGCTTTTCCAATCATAAAGGAATAAAATTAGAAATCAACAAGAGAATGAAAACTGAAAAAGTCGCAAATATTTGAAAATTCAACAATACAATCTTAAATAATCAATGGGTCAAAGAAAAAATCACGAAGAAAATTAGAAAATACTTTGAGGTGAATAAAAGTAAAAACTCAACATAGCAAAACTATGGAATACAACAAAAGCAGGGCTCAGAGGGAAATTTGTATCAATAAATTCCTACATTAAAAAATGAAGCAAGATCTAAAGTCAGTAACTTTACCTTCCACTTTAAAACATTACGGAAAAAAAAAAAAACTACGCCAAAAGGTAGCAAATGAAAGGAAGTAAGAAGGATTGGGGCAGAGATCAATGAAATAGAGAATAGGAAAATAATGGAAAAAATAAAACCAAAAGTTGACTTTTTGAAGAGACCAATAAAATCAACAAAACTTTAAGAAAATCAGACAACAGTCAAATTACTAAATTCAGAAATGAAAGAGAATATTACTAAAGTCTTTACAGAAATAAAAAAGGATTATAAGAAAATACTATAAACAGTCATATGCCAACAAATTGGACAAATTAGATAAAATGGAAAAATTCCTAGAAACACATAAACTAACAAAATGGACACAAGAAGAAACAGAAAATCTGAATTGATCTATATAACCGAAGAGATTGAATCGGTAATCAAATACTTCCTGAAAAAGAAAAGCCCACAACCAGACAGCTTTACTGGTGAATTCAACCAGATACTTAAAGAAGATACACAGGGGGCTGATATCTCTGCTCACCAGCATCTGAGACTGGCAGACATACAGGCCAGCCTATTTCCTACCATCTGTGTTTAAGGACAGCTCACCGCAGTTCTACTGCACAAAGTAGAAGCAAAAGTTCATCACGTCAGACCACAGTCCTCAAATATGCTGAGGGCTGAGTTTCCAAGCTAGTACCTGATACCATTTTCAATGAGTTTCTTTTTTGAACTGTGTATTAGTCTGTTCTCATGAGGCTAATAAAGACAAATCTGAGACTGGGTAATTTAAAAAGAAAAGACGTTTAATTAACTCACAGTTCAGCATGGCTGGGGAGGCCTCAGGAAACTTACAATCATGCTGGAAAGGGAAGCAAGCATCCTTCTTCACATGGTGGCAGCAAGGAGAGATGCCAAGCAAAGGGGGAAAAGCCCCTTATAAAACCATCAGATCTTGAGAGAACGAACTTACTATCATGAGAACAGGATGAAGGAAACTGCCCCATGATTCAGTTATCTCCCACTGGGTCCTCCCACAACATGTGGAGATGATGGGAACTACAAGACAAGATTTCGGTGAGGACATAGCGAAACCGCATCAAACTGAGGGCACATCAAAACCAGTACAGCTACGCAAGCTTTTTCCCTATGGGGAGCAGTGTTGGAACACTGGTTTATAAACACAGAACTTCTGAGCTTGACTCTTCTTTTAAGTTCCCTTGGTAGGCACTGCCCTAATTATCAGCCCTTTTGTGATTTAAAATGTAAGTGAATCAAGGCAGAACCCTAAGGTGGCCCCAAGCTGTCTCTGTTCTACTATTAATACTGATGATTCATAACTATGCTTTCATTGTGAGCAGAACTCACCCCTAAGAGGTAAACTTTTATATCATTTTTTTCCCACTTAGATTGTTGAATGAACTTGTGTCTAAGTGCTGTGAGCCAGGGTCAGTAAAATGAAATGTAAGAGATGAAAGACTATCCCTGGAACAAAACAAATGCACATGACAATGGCACTGATGGGATCTCAACTGGGGCACTGAGGGGTGGAGGTGATTTAGTTATTTAGAACCACACAGAGCAGGACTCGTCCTGGAGATACCCTACGGAGGATCTTCGCACCTTTTCGCCATCCGGCAATTCTGATTTAACTATTTCTGCTTTCCTCTGGCTGCCTGCCCATCATTGTTTTATTGCCATCCTCAGCCTGTTACTGTGTGTTGGAGGAAAACCAGGAAGAAAATGTGAAATGTCCTTCGTGAAACTGGAGGAGATGTTTATATCTGTTCTGAAATTTAAAGCACTTGGTTCCTCTCACGTTTATTTTAATTCTCAAGTTCTTACAAGAGTCACTTTAAAAAGTTTCCTTTAGATTATTAATAAATATTACTCCCTTTTACACAGTATTCAAAGAGACAGAATGACAGCTAATGTTCCAAAATGGTTTGCATTATCCCATTTTTATCTTCTGAATTATAGGCAGAAAGGTCCAAATCTTGCAATTATGTGAATCAAAGCTCTCCACTGCATTCACAACAGCTTTCATCAAAACATGTTGCTGAATTTATGAAACAGAAGAGTTATGCTATTAGAAGAGTAGAAACTTCTTTAAATAACACCTTCTTACTCTATCAGTTCTTAGATGCTACTTTATCTCTGCTCTTGGAAAATCTTAGGTAATAGCCAGTGGCTTAAAATCTCTTCTCAGAGAGAGAGATACGTTTATTGTTATTAGTTTGGTACTGACAGAACCTTACTTTGGATCAAAGGGTTAAAGATAAGAATGCAATATCAACATATTAATTACAAAGAATAGTTGCTTTTAATTACACCTACTGATGAAGCAGAAAATGGCAGCACTGTCTAGATAAATTAATATATGTATGAAAAAACTGCATTAGCAGAATTGATGTGGTAAATTTTCATGTGCCTGTGAACACACATTAAAGTTGTGCTTACATGAACCTGATTTTGCTCAATGAGGAGTAAACTGGAAACACATCTATTCCAAAGACCTGACCTGATTTTTTTGCTGGAGCTCTGGGGTAAATATATACTGACAAAAAACTGGAAGCATTGCTTATTGATAAATTTAAGCACTCAGGTTCTGAGTGATCATAGTTTAAATTTTTAAAAAGATTTACATAGAGCTTCCCTCCACTGGCCCATGTGTGGTAACAAGCACATCAACAGGCCATCATCCCTCTTTCCTTCCCTCTTTCCTGGCTTTAAAACTTACTGGAAGATGCTGCATAGTAATGGTTAACAGCTTTGCAGCCAACAGTCTGGGTTCACCCCCGGCTTTGCATGTACTAGCTGTGTAACCACCAGCAAATGACAGCCTCCTGCCTCAGTTTCCTTACTGGTAAAACCAAGAAATAACAATATGTACTTCACAGGATTTGTGTGAGGGCTGAATGAAGTACTGCACATGAAGGGTGAGCATGGAACCTGGCACACAGTAAACTGCCGTTAAGTGTTAGTAATGCTTTCTCCAATTATTATTCAGAATCAAGACATTATAATGATTATGTCAGAATCGGGACTGTCTCTTAACTGAAATCACCTATATAGTGGATAGGCCTTTGAAAACGTGATGGAATGAGTGACTTGCAACTAACTGTTGATGCATGTGTCCCCATAGCCCTCAAGTACTAAAGTTAAGGAGGAGAATTAATGATTAAAAACAAACCAAAATAATCTGTTCCAGAAGTTTAGACCTCTTTCTTATAAAGGCATGGACACTGTTACAGATAATCCTCGACTTAACAATGGTTCAATCTAAGATTTGTTGACTTTACAATGGCGTAAAACCATTGCAATTTTGACAGTGTGTGATACAGTATTCAGTAAGTTACATGGGATTTTCAACATTCTAATAAAATAGGCTTTATGTTAGATGATTTTGCCCAAGTGTAGGCTAACATAAGTGTTCTGAGCACATTTAAAGTAGGCTAGGGTAAGTGACGCTCTTCGTTAGATTATGCGTACTAACATATTTTACTTATATCTTCAATCTGCGACAAATGTATCTAGATGTTGCCCTGTCGTAGGTCAAGCAGCATCTGTACATTTATCTAAGGATCTCAAAGGACTTCACCAAAACGATTTCTTCACTGGTAACATCAAGCAATGTTACATAACAATAAGCAACAGTTAGCAAAATAATTAAACTCAAGGAATATCGTTAATGAAATGGTAAAGTCATTACTAAGAAAATCCTGGCCAGGAGCAGTGGTTCACACCTGTAATCCCAGCACTTTGGGAGGCTGAGGCAGGTGGATCACTTGAGGTCAGGAGTTCAAGACCAGCCTGGCCAACATGGTGAAATCCCATCTCCACTAAAAATACAAAAAGTTAGCCGGGTATGGTGGTGCATGCTTGTAATCCCAGCTACTTGGGAAGCTGCAGGAGAAATGCTTGAACCCGGGAGGCAGAGGTTGTACTGAGCTGAGATTGCGTCACTGCACTTCAGCCTGAGTGACAGAGCCAGACTCCATCCCTTGCCAAAAAGAAAATCCTTCATCCGCAAATAAGAAAACATTTAATTATTTGTCAATTACATAAGACAGCTCTCAGAGTACATAGCTGAGATGCCTCCTGCCAAAGTTTTAAAGAAGTCATCATGGTAAATGTTCTCACTCAAGGGATATGGAAAACAAGCCCCGGATCTGTATTCATAAGATTTTCCTTCAATAGATCATTAGAGAATTCTGCACAGGCGAGACACAGCTGACAGTACCATAACTGAGCGTAATTTTTGTACAAAGATTCCAAAATCTTTCCCAGAGGCCTTTATTACATGAACCAAAACAGTATGACTATTTCCTCCCTAGCTGCTTGGGTACTAAGACCTGGGTTTGGACTTATTAACTATGTAGCAACAAGAAAATAGCAACATTAATGAACATTAAGAAAAAATAACATCACACATTTAAAATACATGCAAGAAAAGAGGCACTGAAGGAAAGGAGATTGACAGAAATGAACCTGAAAAAAAAAAAAAAGGCAGAGAAGAAACTTGTATTTCCTTGGACCTATGTTTTCTAGTTCTATTACCAACATTCAAATGGTCTCCCTCACTTACTGCAAAATTATGGCAGGAAAAAAAAGGGTAGTGAGAGGAGCATATGGGAATTATCTTTGTAGACAAGCCAATTTGATTTAATTCATTCAAAGAATGGATTGGTGGTGCTCACGTGAACATCTGGGGCATGCAGTTTGCCAGCATGGGAAGACAGAGGCCTACTTGAGAGGAGAAGGTGTAGGAGAGAGGTGGTCAGGAGAAGGAAGACGGGACGCCACCTGGCCCAGCCTAGCATTTATAACCAGAAAGATCAACTCAGCTGGTGCCTCCCCTCTCTCTTTGACTGTTTGTTTTAGTTTTAACTAGAGAGAATCACACTCTCACTCAAGCTGGGTGCCAGTTAGTAGTCGAGGAAGGTTGTCATAGCACTTAATTGGTGATAAGCTGGCAGCATAAAGTTACATAGAAATCTGGCAGGTTCTAATCATTCTCATTAACACAGCTAGCTTCATTTTCTGACCTCTATTAGTATCCTGTTTGGTTACTAAAATTGATTTTTAAAAGTAAGCTAGAAGTCACCAAGTCTCTATTTGGAGTGTGTAGATATGGGACTGGTTCCCTGTCCAATCAAGACCATTATTTTCCATTGTGAACTTCCTCCAGCTACACAAACGGCCTCCCACAGCATGTTTTATAACAGAGCCTCTCGGGCAGCCAAACCCCTTTCTCTTGCAGGTCAGCACCACCCAGAACATCTCCGATGCTTGGCTTGACAGCACTACAGTATCTTAGTCAGGTGTCAATGCTGCCTGAGGCTATAAAGTGAGTTGATGGTCCTTACTAACCTGAGTACAGAGTTTTGTGCTCATGTCAACAGAGTTCTGTTTTGTTCCTAAGCCAAACCCCACAGTATCATCATTCATTCTGACTGCAATAATAAGTCCTTTGTATTTCAATTGCTAGAAAAATAAAGAACAATTTTAGCATATCCTTTCAAATCCAGCCATGTGAGTGCTTGGAAATGGTCTTTCCAAATCCTCTGGGCTCTCTCCTTCTCTCCCTCCCTCCCACCACTGCCTCAGTTCTTGCTATCACCCGCACCCTCCAGGGCCAGGCCAGGGCACGCAGACCACTGCCCTGCTGGCCAAATCTTCTGGGGGGCCTGTCTGGTTTGTGCCAGGTGATATTGGCTGGGGAGCTACCTAGGGAGGAAGCACCAAGCATGAACTCCAAGAGCTATCATCTTTCATAGTCTGCTCCTAACACTGGTGGGGGAGTCCAGGGAAAGGGTAGGATGAATCCCCTTGGCACGTGGCTATAGCTGTGCACGGCAGGGCTCCTGAGGGGAGGCAAAGGAAAGGAGCTATGTCATGAACTGGTGTCCCCAAGGACACCTGCTACCGGGCTATATGAATTGGCGTACCCCACACCTGCGGTCACCCAAGAGCACCAAAACTGAGTGGTTACCAACTCATTCTTGGCTCTATGATCAACAGTAAGTGCTAAAGAATTTAAATTTTTTTTTATTATTATTTTTTGAGATGGAGCCTTGCTCTGTTGCCTAGGCTAGAGTGCAGTGGCATGATCCGGGCTCAATGCAACCACTGCCTCCCAGGTTCAAGCAATTCTCCTGTCTCAACCTCCTGAGTAGCTGGGATTACAGGCCCACACCACCATGCTCAGCTAATTTTTGTATTTTTAGTAGAGATAGGGTTTCACCATGTTGGCAAGACTGGTCTCGAACTCCTAACCTAAAGTGATCCCCCCTCCTCACCCTCCCAAAGTGCTGGGATTACAGGTGTAAGCCACCACACCTGGCCTTAAAATTTCCTTAAATTTGACTTTAGTTTTTATTTATTAGTATAAAATGTGAATGTTTCCACCCAGAAAATAAAAATTAATTATTGAATTGAACTAAACAGCTCTTATTTCTTCTCAACAGGACAAAAGCAAATTACAGATGGACAAGATACAGACATAAAGAGTTTTCCACTCTGTGATGTGCATGTGTATTAATTACCCAGTGGAGCAGCAGAAATGTTGGCATGATGTGGCAGTAAAACTCAAGAAAAACAGGACCGAAGGGCACCCGGCAGCCCAGGGACAGGACCCCGCAGCATGATGGGAGGCTGAGGGAGCAAAGGGGTCAGGAGGATGGTTCAGAGGTGCGGGGTAAACTAAGGCAGCAAGAGGGATCGTGAAGCAAACCGGGGACCCAGAGGCATCAGCAGAAGGGAGGAAGTCAGGGAGGGAGCTGCTACGGGGGCTGACCGCCACCGCAGCTGAGATTTGGTCAGTTCCTCAACCAAACTTGGTTTCTCCTCTTTTCATCTTGCTTCCAGATCACTTGGCCTAGAGACCTGCCGCCCACCAGGATGGACTAGGCCAAATATGATCACGCCTGTCTTTGAGTAAAAGAAAAGAAGACCGGAAAAGCAATGACCACGGGGAGGGGCTGGCAAGGCAGGGAGGAGCACCCCAGGCCTCAGCGCCTGGCCCGAACTGCAGGGCTGACGGAAGGCACCCCAGTATGCCGGAGCAGCTCACTGCTTCAGGTTCCTCTTTGGCACTTGCTGGATTGTAAGTACAGCTGTTTTGTACGTTAATTACCATAAATACCATCATTAACATTGAAAACAATTAAAAGCTGCACAATGGCAGCAGATTACCTACAGTGTCTCACAAACATGAGAAAGTAAAGGAACCTTCCCTACCGGCAAGGATGTTTTACTTTTTAATATTCTACGGACCCATAAGGTCTTGCTGTGTTTATCTGACTGATGAAACAATGAAGCTTTTAAACTTCTGCACCAAGAAACAGAAGACACCATCAAAGAAACACATTATTATGGCCTTGAACATCTGTGCTGTGGGAGCGCAAGCTCAAAAATAGTTGTGCTTCATCTGGGGCTGCCATCTGGGAATCCAACAGAGACCAGAAACTTGGGCCTCTGCCCTCCCAGTTTCACCATGGACTCTCCTTAACCCTTTGCATGCCAGGCTCCATTTTGGGCTCAGGCCTCCAGCCCCTGTGGAAGAAAACAGGGCGTGTCCATTTCCCCTCCCATTTGGAGAAGGCCATGTGGACACAGGCAGGTGGTAACCTGCGGACCCTGATCCTGTGAGGCTGCCTTCCCTGTCATCAGTGGATAACTCTTACTTACCTCACGGCACTATTTGAAGAAGGAATCTGTGAAATTATTCTCAGATGATGAAACTCAAATTATTTCCACCCATTAACTTCCAACTAAGAAAAAAATGTGTATCTGCGCACAGTTTGGTATGGTGGTTTGAGTCTAGACTGAAAAGAAAATCTGGATTTAGACAGTGTTTCCTGCTCTCTTCTATGCCAGCAGAATTGATACGGCTATTAATTCATTTATAATTTTACATTTGACAGGACTTGGGGCAAAGCACAAAAACTCCAGGTTAGGTTAGAAAGAGAGTGTTTTTCTTGAGACTTGGAACAGGAAGGCGATTCAGTACTCAGACCCAGCACTATTGCCTCTTTTACAATTACTAGCATCTTCATTTTAAGAAACGGGGATGAAGAAAAGTTAAATAACGTGTCTGAAAATTAAGCGTTAGGACTCCAAATCAAGCCTTCTTCACAGCGAAGCCTAAATGAGCTTCCACGAAAAACATCGAGTAGATGGGTCTGCATTAGTCTTGGGATATCAACTGAGATCGTCATGAGAAAATTGGTAATCAGAGAGAGCTTACCCTGATTTTATTTTTCAGGCCTTTATCTGTGTCCCCGGGGCCTAAAATCATAGAAAACACTCATGATAATGTCAAAGCTTACGGGAGAATATAAAAGCTTAAGTTAACCTCGTTCAAATATGTGTTTCATTTGGGTTTAGGAAAAAAAACAACAACTCTAATTTTCATTGACTATCTGAAGAGGCAAACAAAACATAACTAACATTATAATATTATTAACACATAACTAGTAAATACATAAGATTTATTTAAATTAAATACATTGAATTAGTTAAATAAACTAATAACCGACTCTTGAGAAAGGGGTGAAAAGCCACACTATTTCTCAAAGCACATACGTGTTCTGTGCCAGCTAAAAATGCTCTGCTGAACTAGGAGAGCGAGTTCCTGCTTCCTCCCTTGCTCCCCTCCACTCTATTTCCAACAGCAGTCCGAGGAAAGTTAAATACATCTTCACAACAGCCCAGGAGCCCTGTCCGATACACCCATCGACTCAGTCACCAGCTGTGGCCTCTGCTGTGGGTGTCTCTGCCTCCTCCCCTCTTTCAGGGCCCTGTCCCAGGGTCACCTTAATAAACCTTCCCTCAGCTTCTTATTGTAAATAATACCTCCGCCCTGCAGCCTCAGAATCTTAACTCCCTGAGAACTGGGAAGTTGGCCTGTGGTTTTCACCAGGGCAGCCCCAGTGTCCTCATCAGTGGCAGGGACATCTTAGCATTCTAGATAGCTGTCCCTAAAGGAGATGACGAGCAGATCATTTACAACGTGGGGGAGGTGGCTTTCTGCAGCACTTCGTTAGTATCTAGACTCGCATTCTGCACCCGAGACAGACTCCCTGACACGTTTCCTGTGTTAAACAGTCCAATACCAAGAATTTTAAAAAGCAATTTTTCTCCTTTTGAAGAAAACCATGCCTCCTTCGACCCCTGGCAATATTTTCAGGAATTATTTTCAGTGGCATTTGAGAAAGTTCAATACTGAAGATTTTTCAGAAAATCATTTAAAGAGAAAATTTCATAACATAACCTGTTGGTCTCTTGACAGAGAATGAAGCAAGGACAGGAAACACTAGCATACACATGCACACATTTTACAACAGCAGCAGAGCAAAAAGATGCCTAAACCATATCCTTGAGACAGCTCACTAAGGGACCCCTCTGAGGCCACCCCAAGACCAATGTTTAAAAATCGTCACTTTCCTTATGGGAGGGTGACAGAAATGTTCTGTATCACGATGGGCTAAAAGATTACACAAGTTATACATCCGTCAAAACTCACTGAATTTTACACTTAAAATGGATGCATCTTCTTGTATATACATTATATTTCAGTAAAGTTCAAAAATTATTTTGAAAGTTAAACTTCCTTTTAAAATTATAATTATCAAGAAAAAATGTTTCTTAAATATTTAATGAAGAAAACTGCTGCATGACTTATAATAGATAAAACTCTCATGAATACTTAAAATATTTTCTCTGAGATAATTGAAATCATAAATCAAGCAATTAAAATAATGTTGTAGACCAGGCTCTGTGGCTCACGCCTGTAATCCCAGCACTTTGGGAGGCCAAGGCGGGTGGATCACTTGAGGTTAGAAATTCGAGACCAGCCTGGCCAACATGGTGAAACCTCGTCTCTACTAAAACTACAAAAATTAGCCGGGCGTGGTGGCACACACCTGTAATCCCAGCTACCTGGGAGGCTGAGACAGAAGAATCGCTTGAACCTGGGAGGCAGAGGTTGTAGTGAGCCGAGATCACACCACTGCACTCCAGCCTGGGTGACAGAGTGAGGCTCCGTCTCAAAAAATAATAATGTTTTAAAAACCCAAAGTGGGATGTTATCTTCTAAACTAATTAATTCCTGTTTGAAATTTGACTTCGAGCTTCCATTTTTAACTTTCTAATGCCCTTTTCAAACTCTGAGGTATTTTACCCATTTTTTTTCAAGTGGGATGACTCAATTACATTTTATTTATCGTTTCAGAATTTTTCCTAATTTATAAATTATTTTAAAACTCTCTTAATCCTGTCGCCCGGAGTTTACGTGGAGAGGCAGTATCGAGCCTGGCCTGTCTGTGCTGCCAGGAAGGCCTGGGGTAGGACTCGTCTCCCCTCCACGTCACCGTGTCCTGTGGAACGAGGGCTTTAAGGAAACACACACCATGGACGTTATGTGAAGGGCAGGCTGAGAAATGCAGACGAAACGCCTGGTACCTTTCGGAATTCAAGAAATACTTGCGGCCGGACGCGGTGGCTCAAGCCTGGAATCCCAGCACTTTGGGAGGCCGAGATGGGCGGATCACGAGGTCAGGAGATCAAGACCATCCTGGCTAACCCGGTGAAACCCCGTCTCTACTAAAAATACAAAAAACTAGCCGGGCGAGGTGGCGGGCACCTGTAGTCCCAGCTACTCGGGAGGCTGAGGCAGGAGAATGGCGTGAATCCGGGAGGCGGAGCTTGCAGTGAGCTGAGATCTGGCCACTGCACTCCAGCCTGGGCGACAGAGCGAGACTCCGTCTCAAAAACAAAAACAAAAAAAACTTGCTATTTCACACTATTCTGGAACTTCTTTATTCCCTTCTCAAAAATGATGTTACTCAAGTAAACCCCCTAGGAAGTAGCTAGACACCCAAATGTAAAGATAAAACGATCCCAATCCGTTGGTTAAGGTCGCATCCCCTGGTCTTCCTCAGAACGTGAACCCGAGAGCTGTCTCCCCGCAGGGTGCAGGCCCTCACATGCCACCTCAAGAGGGTAAATGCTCCCTCTACGAAAAGGAGTGATAGAGCCTGAACTTTGAGGAGATCCACTACAGGTTTGGCATCAATCATGAGTCTGCTTTCCTCCATAAGCTCACATTTATTTTAAGCATTTGATGGGGACACACACAAATCACTGATCCATGTGTGTGGCCACAGACGGACTGTTTCACTAACCCGTTGGTCTCTTGACAGAGAATGAAGCAAATATAACTTTATTTCACTAAGCCCACAACTTAATGAAACAGTCCTGCTGGGTTTGATATTTTTAAATATCAACTGTACTTAATCTGAAATTCGTTTAATTTAGTGATGCCCTTTAACAAATCACAACCTGTTTATTGTGAGTAAATATTTAAGCCAGCTCAATGGTTTGAAATTGAGTCTCTAACAGAGACTGAAGATAAAAGACAGATAAATGAGATTTATTGGTGACTAGGTAATAATCAACTGCTACTGTTCTCAGAAGGCCCCATCAAAGGCTCAGGCACACAGAGACTTTTTCAAGAGCAGCTCCAGATTCAAGGGGTGCTGTCAACTCATTCAGTCAAGGCATTCGACTTTTCCGTTTTTACTGATAACAGACAGAGTCAATGACTTACAAATATTTAGCAACTTTTATGGGAAAGAATTGCTAAATTTGAAAGGTTTCAGTTTGAGAAAAAGGACATTTCTTGGGAGGCAAGAATGAATGTAGGGCACATGTGTTAAAGAAACTTTTTAAAGAATTTGCTGATTTCTTTAACTTTAATGAAACTAGGGCTATGGAGACATATCTGGAGAATAAATGCTTGAAATAACTAAATAATCCTATAAACCAATTACATTTATGGTGCATTTTTTTTTCTCTAAACAGGCCAAGACATTTAAACTGCTCAGCTATCGTTTTTTGTTTTATTTTTTATTTTATTTTATTTTTTGAGACGGAGTTTGGCTTGTCACCTAGGCTGGAGTGCAATGGCATGATCTCGGCTCACGGCAACCTCTGCCTCCCGGGTTCAAGTGTTTCTTTTGAGTAGCTGGGATTACACGTGCCTGCCACCACGCCCAGCTAATTTCTGTATTTTCAGTAGTGACACGGTTTCGTCATGTTGGCCAGGCTGGTCTCAGACTTCTGACCTCAGGTGATCTGCCCACCTTGGCCTCCCAAAGTGCTGGGATTACAGGCATGAGCCACCATGGCTGGCCCCAGCTATTGTTTTGAACATCCTCAGAAAATGAGGAGTTTGCTGTAACAAAATTTTCAACATAGTTTCAGAAAACAATTGTTTACCTCCATAAGCAAATAACCTTGAGAGGGTCATTTTTTATGTAAATCATTTTTAAATGAATTACAACAGTTTTCTGCTTCCTTGAAAAAGACTTCATGGTCGGGTGTGGTGGCTCCTGCCTATAATCCCAGAACTTTGGGAAGCTGAGGCAGGTGAATCACTTGAGCTCAGGAATTCAACCTCAGCTCTACTGAAAACACAAAAACTAGTCAGGCATGCTGGCATGCATCTGTGGGCCCAGCTACTCAGGAGGCTGAGGTGGGAGGATCGCTGGAGCCTGTGAAGTCCAGGCTGCAGTGATCTGTGGTGATTGCACCACTGCACTCTAGGCTGGGCTAACAGAGTGAGACTGTCTCGAAAAAGAAAAACGATGTCAACGAATGTAATGTGATCATCCCTGCACTCCTTTTTGGGGTTCAGAATGATCATAAGAACTGTAATTATCATACTTAGGGGTATTAGAGAGAAAGCCTCAGGGGTCAGTCATTAGGATGAAAAGGTCTGTTTGCTCCACACTAAAAGGCATCAAATGACAATGTGTTTGGAGTTCTTCATGCTGCTTTTTGTGAGTGTCTGACTCCTCCCTGCAGGCTGCGCTTGCACCTCCGGCTGCCTCGATTAGCTTGTCCTCTCTCTTCCAATCCTCTCCAGCATGGCTGGTTTGGTTTGGTACAGTAATGCTTGCAACAAAAAATAAATGAGTTCCAAGGGAGCGATTAAAAGGTGTCCTCTTGATAGAGCTATAGAGCTGGGACCGTGTGGAGAGACCTGCTTTAAGTTTCAGCTGTGTTTATTTGGTTTCCACATAAGCAACCTTTGACTACTACTATTTTAGATTATTTTCAGTGAAATAATGAAATCTCATGTTATTGACAAAAAGAAAGAGATACAGTAAAGAAAATCAGGGAACTCTAGACGATGGGAGGAAGAGGAGAAGGAGCAACAGTAACTTAAACCAATCATAAATGAGTGAACAATGGAGGGAATCCCTGCTTTGAACCTCCCAGGAAGGCCTGGTTGGGTCATCTGTCTTCCACAAACCATGGGCTTTCCTTTGATCTCATTGTCTTCCTATTCCCTGCCCTGAAAGTTCTGTTTCGCAGTACAGAGCTAAATATTTAAGACTTGCCTATAAGAAGCGCCCCTTCTCTGCTGCCTCAGATACTCATTGAAAACGCACAGTAGCAGTTATCTGTTCCTGAAACAATACCCGAAGCAAGGCCCCTTAAGAGCAGCTGTGCCAGTGATCCCCTGGCTGGACACTTAGGAGTCTTGGTCGGAGGACCACAGCCGACTTGAAAACCCTCAGTAAATGGAGCCCTTAATTAGTCCTCTACACACTGGCTTTGTGGGCCTGTCATGCAGAGGCCCCAGGAAGTCCTCTTGGAAAAGGCGGCCGTTAAGTATTAGCAAACTCATCACAAACAACTCCAATGCAGAAACAAAAAACCATCCACACACACAGTAAAAATCACAGAACGTTCCCAGCAGATGGAAAATGCTTTTGGATTATCTGTATCTCATCTGCGTCTCATTACGCAGTCATTTTACTCTGATCAGATTCAGTAAATGTGTCCGTGCCCAGGATGAAGAGGATACCAAGAATTGGCTTCTTAACTCCATGGTTTGGCTGAAATACTCAGGAAAGAGCTGAAGCAACTTGGAATTCAACAGGAGGGACTTGCCGCCTCTCCCTCGCCCTCCCACATTCCCTTCTCTCCCTTCTCCTTTAAAGAAAACCTGTATCGATTTCAAAATGCTCCCGATTTATTTCCTTTTCAATTTGTTTTTGTTTGGTTTAAAAGAGGTACTCTTACTTACCAGGCACCCTTACGTTAAAATAATTTAACCCTGAATGTCAAGAGACAAAGAGATGAGTACCTTCGGACACAGAAATACACTCATGGGCATCCATCGTTCGTGCGTGAATAAGGCATGACAGCTCGCACAGAAGGCGACAGCAGTGTCGTGTGGAATAGGGCCAGCCTCAGAAGTCCAACTGTAGGCCACATACCTGTGTGACTCTTTACCCAAACAAGTCATTATATGAAAAAAGTATATCCGAAGTAGCAGAAGAATCCAAAATAGTGTGTCCAGTGTAATTACGCCCATCTTTTCAAAATCAGTGGCACAGATAGAAAAAAGGCTGAAAAGAAAACCGTCAGAATGCTGTCTTTGTTTTTGTAATGATCGATGCTGCAAATGCTTTGTTTAGGGGACTACTGGGGTTCCCTTCCACCACTGGCTTTTTTCTACTAAATGTTAAAAATTATCTTTAATGAGCAAATACGTCTTTTAAAAGTCTATTTTGAAATTGCCTTTGTTATTTAAAGTATATTTTAAACTTCCTTTAGAAAATAATAAACTTTTAATAATGTGATTTATTACTTATTAGTGCAAACAACTGCTTGCTGTCTTCTAAGACTGTGAAGCCCATGCAATTCCTAAGAGTTGCAGGTCGGCGCAGCTCTGGCTTTCCTTTCTTCCCCACAGTGATTTATCTGATCCCTTATCTCCCCAGAACCACGTGGCTTGTCTTACAAAGCCCCTGAAAACAAAGCAAACATCTAGGTTAAACATACTTAAATAAAGTTGTACTCTGGTGAAAACCGCTTTGAATTTTTTCAAAACCATTTGTTTCAACCACAGTATTTGTTCCAAATTAAGTAAACATTGCTAAAAGAAATCATACTAAATCTGCATTTCTTATCAGGCTGAAGGCAGGATACGGTTCTAAACTTTCTTGTGTGTTTTTCTCTATTTCTCCTTGAAGCTCTAAGTGGGCACAGGTGATTAGGGACTGAAGTTACCTGGGGGAACAATGCCTGCAGCAAGCATTTCTATGTAATGGGTGTCTTTGTATTTATCTGCCATTTACAGGAGCGTCACTCATCAACCCTGAGCTCCATGCCCAGCCAGTCGGTGTCACACATTAATGCTATCAGTGCCCAGACAGAGGGGCTATGGCAGGATTAGCATCACAGATCCATTGTTATCGGGGAGGCGGGGCTTACAGCAGTTCATCTGGTGCGGGTGGGGCCGGAGGCCTCAGATCAAGATAGAGAGGGGAGAGACTGGCCTAACTCGGGTCTCTTCAGCCTTCGGCCTCCCAGTCTAGCCATCTGAGCTGCTGCTTTTTTACCTTTTCTTTTTTTTTTTAATTGTTGTTTTTTGAGACAGGGTCTCACTCTGTTGTTCAGACTGGAGTGCGGTGGCACAATCACAGCTCACTGCTGCCTCAACCTCCTGGGCTCAAGCAGTCCTCCCACCCCAGCCTCCCAAGTAGCTAGGACCAAAGGCACACACCACCATCCCTAGCCAATTTTTTATTTTTTGTGGAGATGGTGTCTCACTATGTTGCCCAGGCTGGTCTTGAACTCCTGGGCTCAAGTGATCCTCCCACCTCAGCCTCCCAAAGTACTAAGATTACAGGCGTGAGCCATAGCATCTGGCCCCCATCTGAGTTTCTCAGGCACAAAACTCCATGGCACCCACTTTCTGGTACCCTTCAGTGCTCACCCACCAGGGGAGGTGAAGCCCCAGAAGACAAACATCAGAGCCAGACGCACCATGAGATCCTCCCTGACCGGGACAACTCCAAAGCAGCAGACCCTCCGAAGAGCACATCTGGGTCACGGCCGAGGAAGGCAGGGCCATGGTTTGAAAGAAGGCAGGCCAGCAGGTAGACAGGCATTACCGAGCTTGCCCCAGGGCAGGTATCGTGTTGCTGGACTACTCGTTCATTTAGTTCTATCCAAAATCTGCAGACCTGGCATTTTCCAGAGTCAACAGAGGTTCAAAGAGGGAAGACTATTGGCCCAAGGTTACACCATCAGTACAAAGCGCAGCCAAGATGTGAATCCAACCCTACTGGCAACACAACCACAGCAGGCAGGTACCACTCCGCTTCACAAGGGGAGACGTCGCCCTCAGGGAGGTGAGTGCTGGCCACACACAGGCCACAGACGGGTGTGGTACTGGGGTGGTCCCTGGGGCAGCTGACAGAAACGGGAAATCCAGAGCGAAGAGACCCATTAGGTTAGGACAGACAGCCCTGCAGACCCTGAGAGCAGCTGTAGCATGCAGCACGCAGGGTCTCCTTCTGCAGGGGCGCGGTGTGCCACGAGACTCCGGGCCACCTGGGACCCCCGCGGAGGGCTGCTCCTGCTTCCAGAGAGTTCTTGCCTCTCCCACTACCAGGTATGTCCTTGAAACAAACCCCATTCCTTAAGTTAGCTTGAGAGGCGTCACTTTCTTCTAGCTGAGAGTCTAGCTGACAGTCTAAGTAGCGCAGGAACGCCTCGGGGGGGAAGAAAAAAATCACTGAAGCAGCAGCTCTTTGTGGACGAGCTTAAAAAAAAAAAGCCCAAAGTGGAAGAAATGAAAACATAAGGCGCCTTACAAAATTTTCCCAAAAGACTCCAAAATCTCTTTTGAGGAGATTAGTTGTGTTCTGGAATTACTGCCAAGAGCTGTGCCAAAGGCAGCAAACTTTCTTTTACAGAGATAAGGACTCCTGCTCACTGAAGACGACCAGCCTGTCTTGCTTTGTGATTTGAAAGGCTATCAGCTGTGCACACTGCAATTTTTACTTTGACGAATAGCTTATTTTTCCTTGGTTTCTAAAAAGTTTCATATACGAAGAAACATACACATACACACACACACACACACACACACACACACACACACATATATATATATACTGGTTAATTTTCTTTTTAAAATACTAGGGACTTCACACAACACTAAATTACTAAGGACTTCACAAGGCACTAAACGTTACATGTGAGATCTACCTTCAAAGGCAAATTTGTGATATTTATGGTATCTGAGCTTAGCCAGAACCTCGAAGGCAGAAAATCCCAAAGCCTCAGAGTTCTGACTTGATTGTATTAAATATAAATCCAATAAATTAACAGGAAAAAAACCCTCAGACTTTCTGACTCTAAAGTGGCAATACTGCCTTCACGGAATTTCTGTGCAGCAGTCTGGGCTGCAGCGCATGATTTTAACTCAGCTTCCTGACAGAATGATGGCTGGGCTGACCCACAGGCAAGCCCAGGTCACTGCATGTTAAACTGGCAAGAGGGCTTGTCCTTTGATGGGCTGTGTAGTGGCATAAAGACACTCCTTCAGTGTCTCTTACATGCTAGATTTTTAGTGTTTTCTTTAAGTGATTAATATTGAAGAAAACTATATGAGAAAGAGTCAATGTATAGGAAAGATGAGATAGCTTGGTTTTCCTTAGGGAGCTTAGGGAGACAGTAGATTGTGGTGAAAAGAATTGGACTGGAATTTGAATAGTGTCTCTGGCACTTAGCTGCCAACAACGGAACGGGACTAACCTCTCTGGACTAGTGTTCTCATTGACAAATTTGGACTGATGATAGGATTATTGAGAAAATTAAGTAAAACAGAACAAGTAAAGCATGTGCATTGTGCCTGATAACAGGCATTCAATATTGCATTTATTATTTGTGATGAATTATTTGGTAAATGTTTACCTATTATAAAAATGAGGATCAATATACATTTTCTATAAAAGAAAGTCTTCCAATGTCTTTTGCTTTTCTATCACTTCAAAGGAAGAATAGAAAGTAATGCATTTTGGTAAAGGACACACTAATATGGACTGCAAAATTCCATGACACTCTTGGAAAGAGAAGCACTGTATGACCTTATCAAATGACGCACTAACTTTCAATTAGTTCAGAGGGGACTTTTACCATAGCAAGAAGCAAGAGGACACAGCCCATGCATTGGAAATGCCATCAAAACAATGCTCCCCAGAAAGGCATGAGAGACCTGGTGTGGGATAAAGACGCCTCCTCCAGCCTCCCTCCTGCCCTTCGCTCTCCCCTGAGCCATGAAGTGCGGCTCTCCTGAGCCCTGCTGTGGCACAGACAAGCATGCGCTGCCACATAGGGGCCACTCACCGGCTCCCTTCCTGCGGGTTTTTATTGGCCTGGTTTGTGTTTAGGATTAAAAAGAGTAAGAGGTCCCTCTTCTTCCTATTCAAAATTGGTGCTGGTTGATAACTTGAAACAAATACTTTTTATATCTACACAAAATACATAGTCAAAAGGAGTAACTAATGTTCACATAAAGAGGAAAAGGCACAATTTTCTCACGTGCAGTTGCATCCCCAGCATGCAATGAGTTCTCTTTTCTCATGTGTTTGTTAAATGAGAAAAAAGAAGGAATGGATGAAGTGAACTAAGTTCCATTTAGTGACACACAGTGAGCGCAGGTGACTCAGAGGAACTTTTCTGGGAAGGCAGAGATGCCACCACAGTCCTTTCTGGGGAGTAGGAAAGGAAAACCCAGGAATTCATGGGGCCAGGGCAGGAAGACCTGCGAGCGAGCGAGGATGCGGGCCGCCTGCTTCATCACAGTCGCCTGCATTCCAGACTCAGGATGCCAGGGAAGGCTTCAAATGGAGCAGAGCGGAGGCGCAATGTCTGCACTCCACTTCGACATTCAAATCCCTGGGCTCGGTTTGCTGACCGAGGCACACAACAAAGGGGCTCTCTGTCCTGCTAGAAGCCTGATAAAAGAGGACACGCTGTACACCCCACAGGAGAGACAGACTTGGCTCCATCTGCCAGAGAAGAAAGGTTTACACATTTAAACTTTTTCACAGGCCTTGGCTCTGCCTGTGTCGTGTTCACTCACAGTGTGGTTCGTAAGGAGGAGGAGGGTCTCCACAAGGCACACACTCCATGTCTTGAAAGCCAACAAGTTTTGTCTTCCTATAAAATCTAGAAGAGAGAGGAAAATACTCCTTGTTAGTTCTTTCATCTACGCTTACAGTTGTGGTCGTAAATTACCAGCAGTCTCCATTACCAGTTCTATGGTTAAAAGTACACAGAGGCTTAAATAATAGTATCTTAAGTAGACACATTTTTGGACAGGAAGCAGTGAACACTTAAGAAATATCAAATTCCCCTAAACATAATTTTGCAGATGCTTCTCAGTGCACTTCTTCCATATTGGGGTGGGGGTGCAGATGGGGGGATAAAAACTCAGTGGTCTTCGACGTTTCTATTGAAACTTAAACTACAAAACACCTTATAAATGAATAAAGAACTAGTTTTTAGCATTTGGAATTCAGACACGAAAAAACCAAGCAACCATAAAAGCAATGGAAAAATGTAGGGAAATCCTCATACAACCTTGATACGGGAATGTCTTTCTGGGCAACAAGAAACCAGCAGTCAGAGTGGAAGAGATTAACAGCAATCACACACATACACACACAGATTTTAAAGACATCTGAAGGGCAAAAATAAATAAATATGGCATTGTCAATATAGGTAATGGTCAAAGATTGAAAAATTGTCCTAATGACAGTACTGTCTGTACCTTCAGTCTATAAAGTAAAACTTAAAAATCATGACGGTGAAAATGAACACTAAAATTGAAAAATAAGCAAAGAACTTTCATTCCCAAACTAAGAATGTTTCATAATTTAAACATTTCATAAACTGAAAAGCATGACGCAACTAAATTTTTTTAAAGAAATTTAAGATGGAAATGTTTAACTTCATTATTAATCAAGTACATTCACGTTAAAATGAAAATATATCATTTTTACCTAGAAAATGGGGAAAGTGCTGGTGTGGGTGTAGGCCAATAGGTATATGTATATACTGCCTGTGGGAACATAAATTGCCATTTTTAGGAGGGCAATTTAGCAATGTGTCACTAGAACCCAATAAAATAGTTTACATTTCTTATCTAGTAATTTCCTATTTAGAAACTCATCCTAAAGAAATAATCAACTGGGTAAAGATGTTTGTGTAAGAATACAATCACAACATTGTTTATAAAAGAAAAAAAGCTAATTAGGCACAATCCCAATGTCCACCAATAGAAATAACCAATCAGGGTAGACCCGATAGAATGCCAGATGGCCTTTAAAAATGATGATGAAGACCCACCATACACATTTTTAAAAATTCATGAAATATCATTAAGTGAAAACAAAGGAATACATATGATATAATTCCATTTCATGCAGGCACGCACTTTTCTATCAATTTTCTCAGATTGCTTACCCATACATATAAAAATAGTTACGTGTAGCTAGGCACAGCGGCTCACGCCTGTAATTCCAGCACTTTGGGAGGCTGAGGCAGGTGGATCACCTGAGGTCCGGAGTTCAAGACTAGCCTGGCCAATATGGTGAAACCTCATCTCTACTAAAAATACAAAAAATTAGCTGGGTGTGGTGGTGGACACCTGTAATCCCAGCTCTTCGGGAGGCTGAGGCAGGAGAATGGCATGAACCTGGGAGACAGAGGTTGCAGTGAGCCAAGATTGCACCACTGCACTCCAGCCTGGGCAACAAGAGTGAAACTCCATCTCAGAAAAAAACAGTTATATGTATATATTTGCAATGAAAAAAGTTTGCACGTATATTATACACTGAATATTAACAGTGACTATTTCTAGATTGTAGGAATTCAAGTGATTTTCTTTTTTTCATACATACAACATAAATTTTCCATAACAAAAATAGTAATATAGAGAACAAGTCTACAGAGGCAGGCAGATGCAATTATTTTGTGAAAATGGATAATGTAGTAGCCAATCTATATAATTTATGGTAGAAGCAAAATTTGCATTTGAAACTAGGTAAATTATCTCAAATGCCCAGATATACTCAGAAATTGCTCAACATTCTATTTTCACTGGATTATGACAATCTTTCCAAAGGATATATAACACAGTGACTTCCCACTAGATATTAATGAAATTACTCATTTTGGAATTTATGAAGTAAAAATGAAAAAAAAAAACAAAGTTTGAGGACTCATACTTCCTGATTTCAAAACGTAATACAATGCAACAATAATCAAAATAGTGTGGTATTGGCATAAAGACAGACAACTAGACCAGCGGAACAGATAAGACAGCCCAGAAGTAAACCCTTGTGTATATGGTCAATGACTTTCAACAAGGTGCCAAGACCACTCAGTGAGGAAAGAACAGTCTCTTTAAGCAATGCTGGAGAAACTGGACATCCACATGCAACAGACTGAAGACCTAAAAGTATAAAACTCCGAGAAGAAAATGCAGAGGAAAAACTTCATGACATTAGATACGGCAATGATTTCTTAGATATGACACCAAAACCACAGGCAACAAGAGAAAAAAGTTGACAAATGGGACTACATTAAACTTAAAATCAGAGGACACAAACATTCCTATGAAATGGAAGAAAATATCTGCAAATCATATGTCTGATAAAGGGTTAATATTCATATTATATAAACAATTCCTATAAACTCATCAATTAAAAAATCAACCTAATTTAAAAATGGGCAAGGGACTTGAATAGACATTTCTCCAGAGAAATGTCTTTGGAGAAATATCTCACATGGCTGACAGGTATACAAAAAGATGTTCAACATCACTAATCATCCCTGAACTGAAAGTCAAAAGCCACATGAGATATCACCTCACACCCATAAGGATGGCTACTACCAAAACAGTAACAACAAACAGATAATAACAAGTGTTGGCAAGGATGTGAAGAAACTGGAACCCTTGTATACTGCTGATGGGACTATAAAATGGTGCAGCCACTATGGAAAACAGCACGGAGGTTCCTCAAAATATTAAAAACAGAACTACCATATGATCCAGCAATCCCACTACTGGGTCTATATCTAAAAGAACTCAAATCAGCGTCTTGAAGAGATACCTGCATGCCCGTATTCATGGCAGCTCTATTCACAGTAGCCAAAAGGCAGAAGAAACCCAAATGTCCATTGATGAATATGGATAAACAAAGTATTGCACAGAATGAAATATTATTAGTCTTAACAGGTAGTGGGTACCTGTCACATGCTACAACGTGGATAAACCTTGAGGACATGATGCTAAGTGACACAAGCCTGTCATAAAAGGACAGACACTGAATGACTCCAATTCTGTGAGGTACTTAGAGTAGTCAAATTCATGGAAACAGAAAGAAAGGTGGTTCCCAGGGGCTAGCGGAAGAAGCAAAGGGGAGGTGTTTCACAGACACAGAGTTTCAGCTTGAGAAGATGAAAAAGTTCTGGGGATCTGTTTCACAACAATGTGAATATACTTGACTCTACGGAACTGCACACCTAAAAATGGTTAAGATGGTAAATTTTATGTTACATGTTTTTCATCACAATAAAAAATGCATATAAATTTTTTTTTTTAAAAATCACAGGACAGTATAAAGGCACCTTCTTCTTTAAGATGTCTTGCTAAACACTGTAACATATCCAAACTAATACTTCTATCTTTTCAGCCAGAAAACTGGCCAAATAGAAGTTCATTGAATTAAATATCAAGAAAGCACAAAATAGTGTTTTATACATAAAAACTCATTTCATGTAAAAAGCAAAAAAAATTAAAAAACAGAAATATCCAACATTCTCAAGAACAAATATTGGGGATATAGAAATCCATCTTTTAATTCTTAAAAAGTTAGGAAAATGGGAGGTATTGAGGATCAAGTATAGACACTACTTAACATTTTAAAAATAAAGAATTCTGTGACTAAACAGTTTTGAGGTCTGAGTTTTCCCTGACAATCAAATAAAATACGTTTGCCAAAAAATTTCTAAAAGTTTGAGGATCATGAGACAAATGAGGGTAGAAGGTTGTCATGTTTTGAATGACCATTTTTATTTTTAATTAATTAATTTTTTAAATTTATTTTTTGAGATGGAGTCTCGCTCTGTCACCCGGGCTGGAGTGCAGTGGCGTGATCTCAGCTCACTGCAGCCTCTGCCTCCTGGGCTCAAGCCATCCTCCCACCTCAGCCTCCCAAGTAGCTGGGACTACAGGTGTGCATCACCACCACGCCCAGCTAATTTTTGAATTTTTTTTAGAGATGGGTTTTCGCCATGTTGCCCAGGCTGATGTCACACTCTTGAGCTCAAGCGATCCACCTGCCTCAGCCTCCCAATGAAGAGGAGTTTTTAATTGAATGGAACCCAAACAGCACTGGTCAGCCTAATGAACAGAGTGTTTGAAAACTGCTGTTTTAAGAAAATCTGGCTGTAGACCATTAATTCTTCAATCAGTGAGTGTACTTCTGCAAGGAGATGACATGCTATAGAACAACTCTGGTTTTACAATGACCTCACTTAACACAATGTTGAAGGCAGTTACTATGCCCTGTGAATCACAGTCAAGTCAGGGCGGGATTTTCTGAAGCGTCTGTGAGACACTGGATGACAGCATTGCTCTGTCCTGGGCTCTTGCTAGCACCTTGCTTCATGCTGGTCAGTCAGCCTGCTGTTTGTGTTCCTCAACAATCCACAGCAATGGCCCCTTATTTGCAGGTGAACAAATGCTAATGACAAGATTAATCATTAGAGTAAGAGTCTAGGTCCTAAACAGTGTCATGGTTACTAGCACAGACCAGAGAGCTGAGGCGAGGGGATGCGAAAACCCAGGCAACTCAGGCAGCTTCCAGGAGCAAGGGGTCTGCTGAGGGTAGGGTGAGGGTGAAGTGGGCACACAGCCCAGGGCAGAGGCAGTCCCTGTGATTCCCCGTCAATGAGTCACGGAAGCCCCAGGGGTGAGCTCCCAGTGAAATGAGACATGCACCTAAGCATGGGGCAGAGGAGCTTCGAGGTGAATCCCAGTTCTTTCATTTACAAGCTGGGTGATTCTGGGAAGTCATTTACCCACTCCGAGAACCAGTTTCCCTCTTTGTTAAGAGGGGATGGTAAGAAGCCCTACTTTCCACAGTGGTTCAGATGATAGTAAGTGCTCAATGTTAGTTGTCATTGTCACCAGAAGAAGCAAAGAGCTGGCGGGGGCCAGCCTACTCTTCAGGGCGGGTTCCAGTTCCCCTGAGCCAGGAAGGAATCAGGAACCAGGCGCCGGCAGAGGAGCCTGGAGGCCTGTTGGTCACACTCTGAAAAAGTCATGCGAAGTTTTCACTGGCCCCAAAATCGTCAATTGGTCATAATGTCCAACATTTCATTAGGGCTTCCAATGGCTTAGGCACTTGCTAGGCATTTTACATGCCTTCTATTTCTAATCCTTCTAACAGTTCCGCAGGGTGGATTCTTACAGCATGGCCATTTTACAGTGAGAAGAGTGCATGTCAGAGAAGTTAAATGACTGGTCTAAAGTCACAGAACAGATGTGGGAATAAGGGGACCGGCTCTCTCGAATGACTCAAATTATGAGCAGAGGACAGAAGATTTCCACACCCTACCTGCTACTGACAGGGAAGCAGCTAGTGTCCTGGGGCGCCTGGGCCTATGGGCAGCAGCAGGTTCTTGCTAGAGAATGAGGCCACAGGAGGCAGACTGGCATCAGAAAGAGCAATGCCCACCTTATGCCTGACTTCTGCATTACTTTTTGGGGAGCAATATGCATTTTGCTCACGTCTTTCTGCCTCCCAGTTTTTCTGCTTGTAAAACGGGTTTCAACCATTTGGTTTCTTCACAGAAGTACAGTCAAGTTGGAAGAGTACTTTGAAAACACTTTGGAAAGACCTGGGGAAAAGTCACTATGTAATTATGCCAGCCTCATGTACCAACGCTGACTTAGAAAAGAACGGGATTTTAAAGTAATCATATAAATAAACTGTGAAACATCACTCAACTGTCTATTCACTTAAAACCTTCCTGTAGCTAAGTATTTACTTAAAGAATAAACAAACACTGTAGAAACTAGAGCAGCGGGCTCAAATGACAGTGACCACAGGGAAGCAGGAGGAAGCAGGCACGGTGGAGTCCCGGGCAGACCCGCTCCCCTACTCCGGCAGCACAGCCCTGTGTGGGCTCTATAAAATCCCAGTCCTCGATCAGGCCTTTCCCCACCTTCCCTGGGCACTGCCTACCTCAGCCCGTACATCCCCTGAGGACCTCCTCATCTCCCTACCCCCAGATGAAGAGAGCAGACTCGCACCGACAGGCTCTTACCAGAGAACCGGAGAACACGAACATCAGAGGTGTGTGAGGTGTTCAGTTCATGTCCTCAGTTAGATTTGCACAAGATCAAAACTCTGGGTAATGCTATCCATAGATATTGTCACAGGTCTGAGATTATAGACCATTCTTTTTTTTTTAAAGCACAGATTTATTGACTGATACTTTATATACCATGCAATTCACCCATTTAAAGTGTACAACTGCATGGTTTTCCGTATATTCACAGAGCTGTACAATCAATTTAAGGACATTTTCATCACCCCCAAAAGAAGCCTCATAACTTTATCAGTCACCTCCCATTCCCAACCCTCCCCAACCCCAGCCCTTAGGCAATACTAATTTCCTTTCTGTCCCTGTAGCTTTGACCATTCTGGACATTTCAATAGAATCATGTAATATGCCGTCATTTGTGACTGGCTTACTTCACTTAGCATAATGTTTTCTAGGTTCATCCATCTCGCAGCATATGTCAGGATTTCCTTCCTTTTCACTGATGAATAATATTTCATTGTTTGAATATATCCCATTTGGTTTTTCCATTTATCAGTTGATAGACATTTGGGTTTGTCTTAGTCGGTTTTGTGCTGCTGTAATAGAATATCACAGACTAGGTAATTTATAAACCACAGAAATTTATTTCTCATAGTTCTGAAGACTGGGAAGTCCAAGATCAAGAGTATCTGGTGTCTGGTGAGGGCTTTTCTGCTGCACCCTTCAGAGGGAAGAAATGCTGTGTCCTTACGTGGCAGAAGGTGGAAGGGCAACAAAAGGTACAAATTCCCTCTGTCAAGCCCCTTTTTATCGGGGCACCTTTCTGAGGGGAGGGCCCATCATGACCTAATTACCTGTTAAAGGCCCCACCTCTTAATACAATCGCATTGCCGATACCTGAGTTTTGGAGGGGACACATTCAAACCAGAGCTGGGCTGTTTCAGTGTTTTGGCTGTTATGTAAACTGCTGCTACGAACACTAGTGTACACGTTACGACGTGTGGACGTATTTTCAGTTCTCTTGGTTATATACCTAAGAGTCAAACTGTCAGGTCACATGGTAACTCTATGTCCAACTTTCTGAAGGAACTCTAGACTGTTTTCCAACCTGGCTGTACCCTTTGCTGTTCCCACCAACAGTGTCTGAGGGTTTCAATCTCTCCATGTCATCACCAACATTCCAGTCTCTCCACGTCATCACCAGTTACTGTCTCGCTTTGGTTGGCTATAGCTATCTTAGTGGGGTTGAAGAAGGTGGGTTTGATTTGCGTGTTCCCTGATTGTTAATGATGCCGGGCAACTTTTCATGTGCTTATTGGCCATTTGTATATTTCTTTGGAGAAATGTCTATTCAAATCCTTCATTCTTATTTTAATTGAATTATTTGTCTTTTTATTATTGAGTTGTAAGAGTTCCTCACATATTGTACTTAAGACAGTTCCTTATCAGACATATGATTTGCCAGTATTTTCCCCTATTTTGTGGGTTGTGTGGTTGTGTTTTATACTTCAAAGGGTTTCCTTTGAAGTACAAAGTTTAAAATTTTGATAAAGTCCAACAGAGCTATTTTTAATTTTGTTGCTTGTGCTTTTGGTGTTAGCCCACTACCTCTTACAGCTCCCTAGGTGCTGTGTCTCTGTATATGATCATGCTGGACCCACTAGGCTATTTTCTACTCTGCTTCCACCCTTCAGGCCCAGAGCTTTATCTCCCCTCTGGCCTCAACAAGACCCCAACCCCGGGACATCTGGTCAAAACCACCCTGATCTTGCGGTGATCTAGTTAGAGTCTTTTGTCTGTAGTGCCTTGCAGCATGAATTCTGACGTTAGACTCCCATGATGTAACTCCCAGACTCACCACACACAGGTTAGGGTGATCTTGCCTGAATAATCTTAATCCTTAATAAGTCTCAGTTTCTTCCTTTTTAAAACCTTGTGAAAATTAAAGAAAAGAATTCATGAAAAGTACTTGGCCAGGTGCCTGGTCCATTGTAAGTAATAAATGTTCGCTGCTCCTACAATGCAGTTTCGGGTTGTTTCTTACTTTTGCAATACAGACTGGCTTCTGATGCTCCAGGGTTTCTGATTCTTCTCTCTTCTGTCTTTGGTTAGTAACTCTGGCTCCACTCTATCTCCATTAAGCTCTAAGGATATTCGGCTTCATCCCGTTCTCTGCATACTTGGTGTAGCAATGGCTCCTCCAGCTTTCCAGGTCACCCACCTTGCCACCCTGAGTCCAGCTCTTCATCCAGACTCTCTCCTCCAGCTGTCGGTATTAATCCATCCCACAGTTACTTAGAAGCCATAAGGATTTTAACTTCCTCCTCCCTGGTGCTCCCCCTGGCCCAGGTGTGGCCCCCTCCTTTCCCTGGACCTGGCTGCCTTATTGACAAGTCTGTTTCAGGCTTCTGCATTCGCACCTGCTCGCCCCTCCCCTGCTCTCTGTAGCGTGGTGCGCTGCGCTCCCCCCTCCCCTGCTCTCTGTAGCGTGGTGCGCTGCACTCCTCCCTCCCCTGCCACTCCCTTGGCCTCCTGGCGGTGTTTTACCCACACCAGGTGGATGCCCACCTGAGAACCTCTTGCCGGAGGTTCGCTCTGTCTGTGGTGTTCTTCCCCACCTCTCTGCTTGGCTCAGGCCTCGTCTCCTTCAAGCCTTTGCTCACACCTCACCTTTGAATAAAGCCTATCCTGGTGACCCAATTTAACACTGTCCCTGTCCTGCCCCTCACTGTGGCCATGCCCAATCTCCCTTGTCTGCCTCAGGGTTTCTTCCAAAGCGATTCTCTTCTATCTTTCTGCATAATTTGCTTCTTTATTATTTACTATTTAAATGTTTTTAAAACCCTGTAAGAAGCCGGGCTTGGTGGCTTATGCCTGTAATCCCAGCACTTGAGAGGCTGAGGCAGGCAGAGCACCTGAGGTCAGGAGTTTGAGACCAACCAACATGGAGAAACCGAGAAACCCTGTCTCCACTAAAAATACAAAACATTAGCCAGGTGTGGTGGTGCATGCCTGTAATCCCAGCTACTCGGGAGGCTGAGAAAGAAGAATCACTTGAACCCGGGAGGAGGAGGTTGCGGTGAGCTGAGATAGCACCATCGCACTCCAGCCTGGGCAACAAGAGTGAAACTCCATCTCAAAAACAAACAACCAACAACAACAAAGACAAACAAACACAAACCTTTAAGAAGATAAGCTCCCCGTGTGCAGGCATCTTTGCCACTTTGTTTCTTGACATAGACCAAGCGTGTAAAGCAATGCCTAAGGTGGTTGGGCAAATCTCTGCTGAATGGCTGAATGGTGTGACCTACCCTCCTCTGATGCTAATGACGGTGACACTGTCAGAGAACTGCGGTCGCATGCGTCCCCTCTTTTGTGGGTTGCTTGTTCATTTTTCTGTCCATTTGTCCAAGTGTTCTTTTTTATTGATTTGTAGGAACTCCTTAGATTTTCACAACAGAAGTCCTTTGTTAGCATGCCTATTCATTTTCTTCATAGCCAGTGTCTGCCGCATGCACGGCACACGGTACCACAGATAATCCAGTGGTTAATATTGAAAGAAGTCACAAATACTCCACCAGCATCTTCAAGTTAATATCAGCATGCATTCCAGTTTAGAATGGAACAAGGGAATTGCCTTTTTAAAAATTAACTTAATTAAATAATTACAAGGGAAAGAAACTGGTCAACTCACCCTGGCAAGCAGTCCCCGCAGATGGCATCACTGGTGGCTGAGCAATTTGCCTTCTGAAAGCGGTTCACCAGTGCGCAGTCCAGACAGGGCTTGCATTTCTGGAAGCCCCAGTCCTCCTTGAACCTGTGCAGCCGGCACGTCACACACTGTGCATCCTCCCCATAGCCAAAGCCACATTCCTGTGGGGATTAACGGGCAATAGAAAGCTATTCAGACTTTGCAAGCGTGAAAAGGAAAGACCGCTGAGATGAAACGAAGACCTGGTCTAATAATTACCAAGTGTCGGCCTTCCTAGACACAAAGGCAGCTCTTTCAGCAAGTTCAAATGTGTCTTCCACTGCTAATGATCTCTCTTACTACGGTAAGTCCACTTAGTCATCCACTTTATTCAAGAAGCCGTGAGCATGGGAATAATCAAGGGTCTCTCAGGCTCCCACTGCTGCATTACTACCAGTGGCTGGCAGAATTATAGCACTTTCTTCTCCTCTAATTAAACTAGTCATGTGCATGCTCAGAAGCTAAAGCCAGGGAAACATTCAGCCACTCACTTCTAAGGCAGAAAATCATTACTTTGATATCAGGGGTGTTATTTTCAAAAATGAGGATAAGTGCATAAGAAATTTCGTTAGTGGACAAGCCTAGAAGTCAATCCAAATGGATAGCTCCTTGAAATAGTTAGCAATTTAGTATTTCCTGAGAGTAGAAAGAATCTTATATATTTGTTAAAAGGATGTTAACTTCCTGTTGAGACTAACTCTGTGATACTAAAGATATCAAGCTTCTCTAGATTTGAACATCAGAACACACTGTTTTCCAAGAACGGGCAAAACAAATGGCTCTTTGACCCACATACAATCATTTCCACAAGTTCAAGAACTCAGTAAACTATAGCATATCATATAACATAGTTATAATGCAACTATAAAAAGAATGTAGATGTGATCTGTGTTCATGACAATTTTAAAAACAAGTTTTAATACATAATTAGAAGTATGATTCCATTGTTTACAAAAACATTCATGTAAGTACCAACATTTATGGGTGCTTACTCTAGGCCAAGAACTTTACACCATTAACTCAATAATTCATACTCCTTCCCAATCGGGGCAGCACTGCCATTTTTCCCATTTCACAGATTGGGGATAGAACGTCAGAGAAGTTATGTACCTTGGGCTAGGTGAGAGAAGTAGTGTTAGAACCAGGATTTCAACCTACGTTGTCTAATTCCAGAGTTAGGCTTCATAACCACTACACTATAAGGGCTGCCAGGTCAATCTTTGTGATGTTTTCTATGGAAAACTCTTCATTAACAAAAAACAGACAACGGCTTAAGAGGAGCAAGAAGGACACCCATGCAGGCAGCAGGCTGGGCAAGCCCACAGATGCAGACTGGATGCTGCAGAGGAAGAAGGGTTTGCACGAAATCTCAGTTTCCTCATTTGTAAACCCTGGATGCTAGAATACAAGTCCCACCTAGTTCAACATTCCCATTTTTTCTGTAAAATTTATGTATTTTAATTTCTTCATCCGTATCTATATACAAAATCAACTAAGCAGTACTTATTGGCCAAAAATTAAATGAAAACCAACTTGAAGGATAGTGTTGCCTGTACTTAATCAACTACTCAACAAAGGATTCGGAGGAATCATGTCCATCTAGATTTTTACTAATTAACTCATTCACATTTTGGGTGAGTGATACTTTTCTTTCCTCCTTTCAATTACTCTGCCTGTCTTTCAAATGTACATCAGGAGTGAGCACAACAAAGAACCGAGGAGAAAAAGGTGGAAGGTCAGCCTCTTCCTAACCCCTGAGAGCCCCAGCCACACAATGTTCCACATCAGAGGCACAGAGAGAAGAGAGAGGGGGAGAAAAACAACATTTGATGTAAAGAACTGATGAACAAGTTAGAATTTCTTCAAAATTGTTAACAGGGATTATCTCTTTCAGGGGAGGTGGAGATTAGAATTACAGGGTATTCTCAAGTTTTATAACTCTGCAAAACGTAATGTTTTGCAAAAAGCATCCATTACTCTTGCAATAGGAAAACAATAAAAAATGCATATTCAAGAAGAATTTCTTTGGACATGTGCTGGGTCTTTGTGGGGTGATCACTGTGGCTCTGGCTCCGTGCTGGGACACCTGTGTTTTTGCTCAGCACTCCGGCTGCTGGGAGAGCTGTGTGCAGGCACAGGCTTTCTGAAGTACAGGAGAGAGCCTCCCCCTCCCAAAGTCCCTCGGGATCAAAGCACAGGTGCACGTGACCTTCTGCGGGTGGTCTCCACCTCATTCCCATGCTAGGGTTCTCCACAGCAAAGGTCCAGGCAAGAGCAGAGTGTTTCAAAATCACACTTTGATCCAGGCAGCTTGAGGTTGCAAGAGTCTCATGTACGAGTTAAAACACAACAAAGGAAAGGAAGGAGGAGGAGAAGTATACGGGAAAACAAAGGGAAAGAGAAAGGAGAATGCAGAGAAAGAGGTGCATTAACCGGGAATAAAGTCCTCGGAAATTTTGTTTCAAGCCAGGTCAACACAGGAGAAAAGTGTGTGTTTTCCTACATCGGATCTAAAGAGACACGAGTCTGAATGCCAGCTCTGCCACTTGTTGGCCAAGTTATTTCGGGAATTCTCCGATCCTCAGTTTCTTCATCTGTGAGATGGGGATAAGAATATCTGCCCTAAAGGTTGTGTGAGGAATAAATGGGAATACATATAAAGCTGCTAAACTCTACATCAAGCACAAAGTGCACATTCTCTAAACAAATTATAACTATAAGTGTTATGATTTTGGATTTTCTACAACCCAATAAAACAACTTTGCTGATTCAAGAATCATAAAGCTTCACCGGAAATAAGGGGATCATCAGACCCCAATTTCCAACTAAGACATTTTTATTGACTAAAAATCTTTGAAAATGAAATAATAATTTTCTTAATTAAAAAAATGTGCATGGAACACAAACTCTAATTCCAAGTCAACTGCTGTACCGTGCTATAAGACAGCCCTGCGTTCCTGCCAGTCAGTCATTCAGCTGTGGCTCCCTGTCCTGCTGACTGTCTCCAAGTCACCTCCTCCCTCCACTGAGAAACTGCGTAAGTAGCCCAATGGACTTAAACAGTTTTGAGTGTCACATCTCTTTTCAAAACGAACATACAACTTAATGTGGGGGAGGTCTTTGTGGTTATTTTTTGACAAAATAATAAAATTCAGTGAACATATCCCAAATACTCATGGGAACTTTTATAGAGACTATTTGGGAAATCGTATTTAAAATATATTTTATCTAAAGTATTTACTATTTTCAAAAATATAGTATTTTTAAAAGTCTAATATTAATTTGAAACTATTAAAAAATAGCCTGTAGTTCATAAGTCTAAGAAATTGATGAAGCGATCATTCTACATGTTGAATTAACTAGAAACCATGAAATAACTAGAAATTCAGAGAAGGTGATTCCAGGAAATTAAACTACAGTATGGTGTCCATGACAGCAACTGCTTTTTGAGTTGACTGTCATATTTCTAATGCACCTTAAACAGAGACTCTGTAATTACTCATAATCCAGGCTATAAAGTAAACAGCATATAAATGTTAAATTACCCCCAATATAAATGTCTGCTTTGATGTTTTCATTTCATTCAGTAAAACTGGGTGGTTAAAATGCCTTGAAATCTTCCCCATTAAGTTCAATAAATAACTACCGAGAACAAAAGAAAGAGGGAAAACAGCTGAAAGGGAAGCTCGACAGCCTCCGACCCATGGTGACATTGGTTAGCAAAGACTGACACTGCCTTCACAAACTTGTGTCACCACCCTGGCCGAGATCATTTCTTTTTTCTTTTTATCATTTGTATACTGAAAAACTATTACACACATGAGATTAAAAAAAAAAAAATCAAACAGTACACCTTTCTTCTCATCCCTGCTCCTTAACTTTCCACTCTCCCAACACAAGTTTTGGGGTGACCTGCCAAAAATATCCTCCTAGCACGTGTGCATGTATTTAACACTGCTCAGGAACTAGATTTGTTTTCCCATGCCATACATCTTGGAGAGTGCTCCATATCAGCAAATAGAGAGTATTCCCTTGCATGGATGGAGCTGGAACTGTTCTTACTCACCACTGCATCCCAAATCCTGGCACAGACAGGGCATCCATTTAGGTTTGGCCCATTGCATTTGTATTGATCAGATGACCTAACCATGCAGCAAATGAAAACAGTATCAAAAAAACAGTATCAAATCTTGTGTTTTTCCCCCCATAACTTTTGGATAGAAAGAAGTAATTTCCCTAGGTATATTATTTTCTGCTGCAGGCAGAGAAGTCAGCAAATAAATAATGAAATGAGCTTTGAGTTTAGCCTTTTGACAAGACTCTCTCTTTGACCAAACTCTAGATAGGTTATGAGCCACTTTCTATTGGGCCCTGTCCTCAAGAGCCCAGTTTCCCAAAAACCTGGCTAAATCCGGCCATGCTCAATATCTTATCAGGTTCCTCAACCCTCACCACCCCCCAGGTGATGCCTGGTCACCCTGGCCTGTCTTCATCAAGAATCCTGTGAGGTCATTTTAGCCAGAATCTCCCTCACCCCTGACGGTTCCTCTTCGTGATTTTCCATCCACCAAACCCACCCTGCTCTTTGGCTACATATCCCCACTTGCCTGTGCTGTATTTGGAGTGGAGCCCAGTTCTACACTGAGCTTCCATTTCCTCTACTGCAACAGTCCTGAGTAAAATCTGCTGTTCCACTGTCCAGTTCTGGGTTTTCTTTGACACTTTCCAAGTTGCACTAGAGTTGTCCCTCCCATCATGGCAAGAGGAGTGTGTGTGTGTGTGTGTGTGTGTGTGTATGCGCGCGCGCGCGTGTGTGTGTGTCTGGTGAGGGGAGGGCAAGGAGGGTACAGGCAGAGTATGTCCATCTTTAGCCTGGGCTTCAGGATAAGGGATATGTGATTATGTTTATGGAGCATGGTCCACCATTAATATCAACGGTAGAAATGCATTTGTTTTAAAATGTCCCATAGTCTGTATTCTTGAAATTATGACCCAGTACCTTAAAAGCTTGAAGGAAGTACCTACTACTTCCTCAAATCCCTCAGAAGACATTTTTTATCACTAAATTTTAACATGGGAAAACATATGCATAGATAAAATAATAATGCAATAAAAAGGTATTATTACAGGGCCCCTACTAATTTCCTAAAATCATATGAGAAGTGAACAACCCATGGTATTCAATGCCTCCCTCCACCTCTCCTTCCCAAAAGCCTGGTATCTAACAGGCCGGTGAATAAGAAATAAATGCGTGCTGATAAACAAATGGATGCACAAATATTACATAAGGCAGTATTTCCTAAATACTTAAAAAAAAAAAAATCCTAGGGAGCAAAAGCTTGTAAGGGCCCTGGCAATAACTCCCAAGTGGCAAGGCCATATAGTCCTCCTGGGCTGCAGGGTGGCAGGCAGGATGGGCTGGGCTGGGGATGTCTGGGTGGCGTGGGGTCAGCAGCTTTCCTTATCTTGGTCCCAAGGGAGCAGGGGCTGGATTCAGCTGGACTACTTCACCCAAGCTGGCAGCAGCAGTAGCTGTGTCACTCTGCCCAATATTTTTAAGCCACATTTGGTGGTTTTCCAGTAGCAAAATGACTCAAAGTAAACAGTCCCCAAATCCCCTTCTCTCTTTTCTCCCTCTGCAAATCCAGCCTTTAACAAAAACATAAGCCGGCCCTACCTACAGGTTGGAGGAGGAGCTCTTCAGACCACAGGGGAGAAACTCACAGACCCTCGTCGTCCAGGAAACACATTCTGGGCCTTGGGTCGAAAGCACCATTTATTTGTACAGCCAATGCGTTATTAACTGCGGTCCTTTGAACTTTAAAAGTTAAATGTTAAATTTTAAATGTGGATGGAGAAGTTATTTGAAGGGAAAATCTAGGGCATGGAAATGGAAATGACAAATTAGATGTATGTTGCTGGTGCTTAGAAATCAACTTTTAATTTCCTTTAATAAAACAACACTGAAGAGATAGTTCCCCTCAACTTTCAGTTTCTGAAAATCTGTGCTGGAGTTTTTTAGAGAAAACTGACAAGCAAGAGCTTGTTAATATCTTACAACCATCCCTAGGCTAGATCAGCTATAATTCAACATAAATAAAGTGAGCAACACTGTAATTAAATGGCAGAAATGAATCTCATTTTTTATGCTTGCAAATTAATTTTTTAAAAACTTTCCTCAGAGAGACAAAAACAGTTTTCAAAAATGTAAACATCTTCAGAAATATGAAGCTGGGCATGTGCCGTGTGGAGCAATGCTGTTGTTTACAAGAGTTAATTTTTTCACATTAACTAAAGTCCTCCCAATAATTGGTTAGAAAAGTTTACTTTGAAAACTGTGCCAGAGACCTGAAGCCTGTTTCAAGTGGTTCATGCAAAAACTAGTTTCCTGATTTACCGCTGCGAGGCGATCGTGTTAACAGCACATTGTTGGCATTAATACTGGTGAGGAGGATGGGCTGGAGCTGGGCGAATTATAGGCAGTAAGAATTAAAAGTCTAATGTGGTTGCTTCAGGAAAACAAAAATTATCCTCTCCCACATATCCCAAAGTTAGGTTTATTTTCGGGAGCTGACAGGATACCTGATGGCCGAGTAACCCTCACCATACTTATGGCTCAGAATGCCCAGCAGGTACTACTTACGGGGCGCCCAGAACAAGCTTTTGTATGTTTTGACTCTGAAATAGGAAAAACATTCTGAATTATCTTTCTCATGCACTTTCAAAATCGAAATCCTGTAGTGGAGGAGAGATAGGGTAAATACGGCTCAATCGGCTAAAATCCTCAGACTCCACATAGTTCAGTGACCCGTCATATATTTTCCCAAAAATGCAGAAAAGATAACTATGTACTAAGCAAAATTTCTAAGAACTGAATGGGAAGAGATGCTGCCTGGGGCTTACAGGGAAAGAAGCAAAGGAGCTAGTGAGAGGTGCCTGCTCAGAACGCCCGGGGCAACAGCATCTGGCATGAGGAACGTGGAGGACCGGAAACAGGAAGTGGTGGCAAGGTCGAAGGTAGCTCGGAGGAGGCATGAGAAGCATGGAGGACCGGAAACAGGAAGTGGTGGCAAGGTCGAGGGTAGCTCGGAGGAGGCATGAGGAGCCTGGAGGACCGGAAACAGGAACTGGTGGCAAGGTCCAGGGTAGCTCGGAGGAGGAAGGACAGGAAGAACGCTGACCAGCAAGGCAGCTCCCGTGGTGCATGTGCGTTAGGTCAGTATGATTCTGGTATCTCCTTGTTTTAGAGGTTTGTCCTATGCCAGAATTGCTGGAAGAAAGTTAATCATTCTAGAGTTGTACTGTGGACAATACAATAGCCAGACCCCATGTGGCCTCATTCAATTTTCATCAATTAAAATGAAATAAAATTCTGTAAGTGTTCAGTAACCTCAGTGGCTAGTTGCTCGTATACTGGACACAGCAGATAGAGACGACTTCCACCATCACAGACAGGTCTATCAGAGAGAACTGCACTAGGCTATTTACAAAACGAGCAAGAGCTTGCTACCCCCATGTGGCTCCACTGCTCCTTCCTCCTGCACTACTTACTAGCAGTGACAATGGACAAATCAATGAACCACTGTGTCCCAGTTTCCCTGTCCATAAGATGGGGATGGTTATATTCCCTGTTTGAAACACATGTTGTAAGGATTCCATTAATTAATATACAAAGATCACATAGCAGCTGGCTCACTCTGAAAAATTAGCCAATATTATCTTAGTTGCATAACATGTATTACAAGAGATAGCTCATATTTATGTTAAGAGATGTCGTTTACGTGAACATAGCCCAAGATATCCAAGGTAAATGGTTAAAATAATAATCTTTAAAAAGTGGCCAAAGAAGAGAAGGGTATCATCAAAGTCAGCAACAGTATCAGTGGACGTGGAGCTGCTGTGCAGACTTCTTAATACCTAATAATTGAAAAGAAGTGAAAACAGGCTTGGACCTACTGACCACACACTACTGGCGAGTCAAGGCATAGACTGTATTCAGGAATACGATTCCAGCAGCCCTAGCCAGCCCTGGCTACACATTTTTATGGTAGAAACCTAACTAACAATGGGAAGGGACGCTCAGAAACCTTGGGAAAAAAATAGAATTGAATGCCTTCCAAAGAAAATAATAATTAGGAGTAATAAAACCACAGATGTAAAGTTTAACTATACCTGCTTAACCAAAGCACTTCCAAGCTTTAGTTTTAAGGCACAGGTACATGTTTGTAATTGAAAGAACCTCATGACCCAGAGTGCAGAACAGAAAATGTCAGAAGTTTTAAGATACCTTTAATACAGAGAAACAAATAACATAGCAATGTTACAATAAAGGTTATTTGAAAATGCTAATGGCCTATTAAAAAATGTACTTTTTACTCTCAATATAAAAAAACCTTTAGTTGTACGTATCAGTAGTTTGGTCTAGCTTTTCTTCTTTTTCATAATTAACTTTAAAAAGTTTTATGTTTACTCTGCTTTCAAAATTTCAAATACCATAGGTAACCAAAATTCTAAGCCTCAGTCAAAAAGGTAAGGGCCCTCAGACTTGTTTAATTACAAATTAAAAGGTAGCCCTCCAAACTACCTATCTATTTATCTATTCATTTATTTGAGACAGGGTCTCACTTTGTCACCTAGACTTGAGTGCAGTGGTGCAATCTCGGCTCACCACAACTCCACCTCCCAGACTCAAGTGATTCTCCTGCCTCAGCCTCCTGAGTAGCTGGGATTATAGGCACCCACCACCACACCTGGCTAATTTTTGTATTTTTAGTAGAGATGGGGTTTCACCATGTTGGCCAGGCTAGTCTTGAACTCCTGACCTCAGGTAATCCGCCCGCCTCAGCCTCACAAAGTGCTTGGATTACAGGTAAGCAACTGAGCCTGGCCCAAACTATGTATTTAATATCTCAAGTTTTAAAAAAGATTATTTATAAATGTAGTTGTCTGAAACATTTTTAAAGCTTAGTCTTAGTCAAAAGACTAAATTTTCCCTTGATTTGTAAAGCTTGGAAATGACAATTAGCCAGTTAAATGTAATTTTAATTTCAGTGATTTATCTGACTTTAATATTCTCATAACTTATTTTTCTTTCCTCTGAAAGACATATGCTGTTGCAAAAGGAACAATGAAAAGAAGAAATCACAAATTCATGAATGGACAATTTAAAAATATCTAACCTTAAAGTAACTGCTTACAAAAAGCTCAGGCGGCCAGGCGCGGTGGCTCAAGCCTGTAATCCCAGCACTTTGTGAGGCCGACACGGGTGGATCATGAGATCAGGAGTTCGAGACCATCCTGGCTAACACGGTGAAACCCCGTCTCTACTAAAAAATACAAAAAGCTAGCCGGGCAAGGTGGCTGGTGCCTGTAGTCCCAGATACTCGGGAGGCTGAGGCAGGAGAATTGCGTAAACCCAGGAGGCGGAGCTTGCAGTGAGCTGAGATCCGGCCACTGCACTCCAGCCCAGGCGACAGAGCGAGACTCCGTCTCAATAAAAATCAAAATCAAAATAAATAAATAAATAAATAAATAAATAAAAAGCTCAGGCTCTCTGAGTTAAGTGGGGTGGAAAATAAAAAGATATTTATGTTTTCATTTGTGTATCTGAATCCTTTGCCTCTCTGTTGTATGTTAGAGCATGAGCAAAGTAAAGTTGCTGATTTTATTTATTATGAGCTAAAACTAAGATAAAAGATTTGGCAAAATATATGATTTATAATACATATACAAATTCATTCATTTTTATATTACTAGATTTAAGTGTCACTTTTGTCCCAAGAAATATTTGAGATTAACTGATTTGTTCACTTGTTTCAAACAGAAGGTGAACAAATGAAATAAGTACATAAAGGCAGAATTGTTCTGGTTGCTTCCCTTTGGCTGCTTCCTTCATGGAGGGGGGAGGGCTGTTTCAATCCTTATGGAAAACTGCTATCTAGAGAAAAATATTTCTTCTGGAAAGCCATGGGAATATGAAATACAGCACCTGTTATCAGTTAGTGTTCTCGGAAGATGGATTATTTCTGTTTATAAACACAATTTTTTAGAGCGGTTTTTAGGTTCATAATGAAATTGTGAGGAAGGTAGAGAGATAGCCCTTATATGCCCTACCCTCCCCCGCCACACACGAAGCCTCATTCTTATCAGCACCCTGCACCAGAATGGTACATTTGTTACAGTCTATGAACACATGACTGTCACCTAAGTTCCACAGTTTACATTAGGGTTTATTCTTGGTGTTACATTCTGCGAGTCTGAACAACACAGAACGATATGCATCCACCACTACAGTATCATACAGAGTAGCCTCCCTGCCACCACTACAGGATCATACAGAGTAGATTCCCTGCCACCACTACAGGATCATACAAAGTAGACTCCCTGCCACCACTACAGGATCATACATAGTAGATTCTTCCATGCCCACATATTCATCCCTCCCCCACCCTTACCCCTGGCAACCAGTGATCTTTTTACTGTTTCCATAGTTTTGCCTTTTCTAGAATGTCATAGAGTTGGGATCATACAGTAAGCAGACTTTTCCAATTGGCTTATTTCACTTGGTAATGTGCATTTAAGGTCCTCTATGTCTTTTCATGGCTTGATAGCTCATTTCCTTTTAGTGCAGAGTAATATTCCATCGTAGGGATCACAGCTTATTTACCATCACTTACTAAAGTACCTCTGGGTTGCTTCCAAGTCTTCGTAATTATGAACAAACCTGCTATAAGCATCTGTGAGCTTATATTTGTATGAGCGTGAAGTGTCCATTCCTTTGATAAAATACTAAGGAGCACAATTGCTGGATCAAATAATAAGAGTATGCTTAGCTTTGTAAGACACTGCCAAATTGTCTTCCAAATGGCTGTACCATTTTGCATTCCCACTAGCAAGGAATGAGAACTCCTGTTACTTTACATCCTTAACAGCCTCTGGTGTTGTCTGTGTTCTGGATTCTGGATTTCTAATAGGTGTACAGTGGTATCTCGTTGCTTAAATTTGCATTTCCCTGATGACATACTATATGGAGGATCTTTTCATATGCTATTTGCCATCTGTATATCTTCTTTCGTGAGGTGTTCGTTAAGGTCTTTTACCCATTTTTAAATTGGATTTGTTTGTTTTCTTAGTGTTTTTAAGAATTTTTGTATGTTTTGAAGAATTTTTTGTAAGTCCTTTTTCAGATATCTTTTGCAAATATTTTCCACCAGTTTCTGGCTTGTATTTTCATTCTCTCAACAGTGTCTTAAGCAGAGTGGAAATTTTTAATTTTAATTAAGTCTAGCTTATTAATTCTTTCTTTCATAGGTTGTGCCTTTGGTGTCATATAAAAAAGACATCACGAAACCCAAGGTCCTCTAGAGAAAACCTTCTAGGAGTTTTATAGCTTTGCATTTTACAGTTAGGTCTGTGACCTGTTTTGAGTTAGGTCTGTGTCTAGATTCAGTTTTTGCATGTGGATGTCAAGTTGTTTTAGATCCATTTGTTGAAGAGTCTATCTTTTCTCCACCGTGTTGTTTGCTCTTTTGTCAAAGACCAGATGACTACACTTAGCTGGGTCTATTCCTGGGCTCTCTATTCTGTTCCATTAATTGATTTGTCTATTCTTTTGTCAATACCACACTGTCTTGATTACTGTATCTTTACAGTAAGTCTTGATGTGGGTAGTGTCAATCCTCCAACTTTTTATTCTAAAAAACTGTGTTGATTATTCTGGGTCTTTGGCCTCTACATATAAACTTTATAATCAGTTTGTCAATATCTACAAAATAACTTGCTGGGACTTTGACTGGGATTCCATTGCATCTATAAATCAAGTTGAGAAACACTGACATCTTGACAACATTGAATCTTCCTTCCATAAACATGGAATATCTCTCTATTTATTTAGTTCTTTTATTTCTTTCATCAGAGTCTTGTAATTTTCCTCATAAAAATCTTGTACATATTTTGTTAGATTTATACCTACATATTTTATTTTTGGGGGGTGCTAATATAAATTATATTGTGCTTCTAATTTCAAATCCCACTTGTTCATTGCCAGCATATATGAAAGTTACTGACTTTTGTATATTAACCAGGTATCTTGAAATATTACTATACTTGCTTATTCATTCCAGTTTTTCTGTTAATTCTCTTGCATTTTCTACATAGAGGATTATGCCATATGTGAACAAGGAGAACTTTATTTCTTCCTTCTAAATCAGTTTACCTTTTATTCCTTCTCTCTTTTTTTTTTTGTCTTAGTACTTGAGTTAGGATTTCTTGCATGATGCTGAAAGGGAACATCCTTGCCTTGTTCCTGATCTTAGTGGAAAGCTGCTAGTTTCCATCATTAAGTATGATGTCAACTCTAGAGTTTTGGTTTTGTTGTGGTTGTTGTAGATAAATTATTTACCAAGTAGAGGAAATTCCTTTCCATTTCTAGTTTACTGAGAGGTTTGTCGTCGTTGTTTTTTAATCACGAATGGGTGTTAGATTTTTCAAATGCTTTTTGTGCACTTACTGCTATATGTGATTTTTCTCCTCTTTACCCCACTGATGTGACAGATTACATTAACTGAATTTCAAAGGTTGAACCAGCCTTGTGTATGTGGGATACATCCCATTTTGTCACAGTGTGTGATTTTTTTTTTTTAATATACAGTGTTGGATTCAATTTGCTAATATTTTGTTGAGAATTTTTGTATCTTTGTTCATGAGAGACCTTGTAAAGTCCTTTGGTTTAGGCATTAGGATGATTTTTGGCCTCACAGAATGAGTTAGGAAGTATTTTCTCTGCTATATTCTGGAAGAAATTATGGAGAATTAGTATAATTTCTTCTTAATTTTTGGCAGAATTCACCAGTAAATTCACTTTAACCTGGGGCTGTTTTGGAAGGTTATCAATTATTGATTCAATTTCTTCAGTCAATATAGGCCTATACAGACTGTGGATTACTTCTTGTGTGAGCTTTGTCAGAAGGTGTCTTTCAAGGAATTGATTCATTTCATCTAGGTTACCAAATGTGTGGGCGCTGAGCTGTTCACAGCATTTCTAATGTTCCTATAGTGAGGTCCATGCTTTCATTTCTGATATTAGTACTTTGTGTCCTCTCCCTTATTTTCTAAGCTGGCCTAGTTAGAGGATCATCAGTTAAATTAGTTTAGAGGATCATCAGTTAAAGGATCATCAGTTAATTAAAATTATAATTTCTTAGAGAGTTAGCCCCCTTATTATTATGTAATATCCATCTTTATCCCTGACATCTGTCTTTGCTTTGAAGTCTGCTCTGTCTGAAATTAATACGGCTACTCTTGCTCTTCTGATTACTGTTAGCATGATACACAGTTCTCCATCCACTTACTTTTCACCTATGTGTGTCTTTACATTTGAAGTGGGTTCTTATAGACCACAGAGTTGGATCTTGTTTTTTGACCTGCTCTGACAGTCTGTTTATAAATTGGTACATTCAGATCACTGACACTGAAAATGATCATTGATGAAGTTGGGCTAATAGTTACCATATATATTACTGTTTTCTATTTCTTGCCCTTCTTATTTGTTCTTATTTTTGTCTTCCATGTTTTCCCTTTTGTAATTTTAATTGAGCATTTTATGTGGTTTCATTTTATCTCCTTTCTTAGCATATCAGTTATACTTCTTTTTACACTTTTTTTAATGGTTGCCCTAGAGGTTGCACTATACATTTATAACCAGTCCAAGCCTCCTTTCAACTAACACTGTACTACTTCATAGGTACTGTACCTTACAATAACAAAATAATTCTAATTCCTCCTCCCCATCCTTTGTATCATTGCTATAATTAATTTCACTTACGTGTGTGTGTGTGTGTGTACACACAAGCATACTCAGTCAAATACACTGTTGCTATTAGTTTGAACACACTATCATCTATTACATCAATTAAGAATAGGAAAGTTAAAGTTTTTATTTTACCTTCGCTTAGCACTTCTTTGATGCTCTTTTCTTTATGTAGATCCATGTTTCTGATCTATATTATTTTCCTTCTGTCTAAAGAACTTCTTTTAACATTTTTTACAAGGCAGGTCTACTGGTAACAAATTCCCTCAATTGACTGAGAAAGTCTTTATTTGCCCTTAACTTTTGAAGGAAAATTTCTCAGGGTACAGAATTTTAGGTGGTATTTTCTCAATACTTCAAATGTTTCACTGCACTCTCGTCTGCCGTGCATGATTTCTGAGGAGAAGGCAGATGTCATTCTTACCTCTGCCCCTCTGTACGTATGGTGTTTTTTCCCTCTAGCTTCTTCCAGGGTTTTTTCTTTGTTTTTCTGCAATTTGCAAATGATATACTTGGTGTTGTTTTGGGGCATTTATCTTGCTTGGCGTCCTGAGTTTCCTGGATCTGTGGTTTGGTGTCTGGCATTAACTTGGGAAAATTCTAAGTCATTATTGTTTCAAATATTTCTTCTGTTCCTTTCTCTGATTAGCATATCAATATTAGAATATTCATGATTAATGCTATTAGCATATTAATCATAGTTGTTCTTGATTCTCTCTGATAACTCCAAGGTCCCTGCCAAGTCTGGTTCTGATGCTTGCTTTGTCTCTTCAAATTGTACTTTTTGCCATTTAGTATGCTTTGTACATTTTTGTTAAATGTCATACATGATACACTGGGTAGAAGGAGCTGCTATAAACAGGCTTTTAGTGATGTGGAGGTGAGATGTGAAGGAAGGGGCAGTTTTCCATAGTACTGTGCAGGCCTGCGCCTCTGTACTGCAAGCTTCCCCAGGGCCTCTCAGTTGCTTGTTTGTGAACTGCAAAATGGGAGAGAATGGCTGGAGCAGGCTGAGTCAGTAGCTCCCTTCCCCAGGTCAGTTAGGCTCTGATAAAACCCCAGCAGGTGAGCCTTTGGTGTGTGCGTTTCTCTTGAGGGCAGTCCTTGTTAAGAAAAAGAGCGCTCTAGCGTATTTCAAAATGTTCCTTTTCTGCCTCCCCTGTCAGAAAAATAAGGGTTTTTTTGTTTGGTTTGGTTTGGTTTTTGACATTTACTATGAAAATTGGTTTGAGTTCCTGGAGATAAAACTCACAAAAGCATGGGAGGGTGCTCTGTGAGTGGGTCCTCCCGGAGTTTTTAACTCTCAGACTTTTCCAAACGTAGGCTAGAGCAGTCTGTCAATAACAGTGCAGGTTTCCCACCCTGGTGCTGGCTCCCGGGGAGGCTTCTGCAGCAGTGTATTGTGATTGTCTGTAGCTGTCTGCGACCTCACTTCTCTTGCAGATCTAAAAGCTGCAGACTTTTCAGTTTGTTCAGCTTTTTACTTCCTGTTGGAATAGAGTGGCAACCTCTAAATTCCTCATATATACGAAATCAGAAACGGGAAAATGATTTCTTAATCAACAAAAATATTCAGGCTAATAGGACTTTCATCTTCTGGTCGGATTCTCCAAAAATTACCTTAAGGTTATATTCTGCAGATTCAAAGGATGAAGACAGTAATTTCTTAGAAATTATTTACTCATCTCTCAGAATCTGTGAAGTTTCATTCAGAATTTCATAGAGATTTGGGAAAAAGAAGAATGTCTGAGGAAAAGAAACGTCATCATCTTTAAACCAAAATTAAAATTCTAAGCCCCACACCATCTGAATGGATCCCTCCTCTTGGCCGAGGACATTCCAAAGTTAACCTGAAAAACTAGTTCAGGCCAGGATGGAAACGGGGAGCCAGACCTGCCTCATGATACCCTCTTCCCTTTTGGAATTACTGATGGAACAGACTCTTCAAGTCTGATAAGAAAACACTTACAGTCTATTCTCTCTGAAGTCTGCTAACGGGAGGCTTCATCTGCATGATAAAACCTTGGTCTCTAAAACCCCTTGGTATCTAAAACTCTTTCTATTGACGTTCCTTTCTATTGACTCTAGGCATTCCTTTCTATTGACTCCAGGTCTTTACATAATAACCAATAGCCAGTCCGAAAGTCCTGCAATCCACCTATGACCTAGAATCCCCCTTCCCCTACCTGCTCCCCACTCCCAGTTGTCCTGCCTTTCCAGACCGAACCAGTGTTGAGTGATGTCTTATGTCTCCCTAAATTGTATAAAACCAACCTGGAGCCCTACCATCCTGGGCACATGTTGTCAGGATCTCTCCAGGGCTGTGTCATGGGCCACTGGTCACACATTTTTTGGCTCAGAATAAATCTCTTGAAATATTTTACAGAGTTTGACTCTTTTCATCAGCAATCTGTTTTCCTCTTGGGCATGATGGCATTTTTAAATACTTTGTTCACTGATCTTAGATATGTCAACCTGTTAAAAATTAATCTTTTTACACCCGACACAGAAAAATCTATGTCTGAAAGTGCACATTACTGTAATCAACATGGGTTGAAAAATACCTGTTGAGATGCTACTGCTAAGGAGATATCACACAGATTTTGAAGGTCAGTCAGTTTCAATCCAAATGTAAAGCCCAGGATACTAAAAGCCACCGCTCATGTAACACAAAAGCCAGAGAGAAAAGCTATCTAACAGAAGTCACTTATGGAATGCATAATTCTTTGTTTCCTGCTGTTTATGGATCATTGATCAAAAATCTGTGAATGACAAGACTCAACTGTAGATAATGGAAGTCTGTAGGGGAAAAGGACTTCTCTTTTAAAAGTACCTTTAAATAAGAAGAAAAATCTATTGTTCCTTTTCTAACAGAAAGGCTTTGATGTTTTATTTAAAACAAAACAATACATCACTTCTCCACAACTAGTAACATCTTCAAAAGATCAGCAAATAAAGTAAATGGATGTATAGCTCTGAACGTGCTCACAAAAAAAGGCAGGCTTCAGAACATCCAAGACTGTGAAATATATCCTGATATAACACACAGTTTCTTAGCAAATAGTGGTTGAAATGAATATATTTAAAGTGTTCCTGGGAGTAACATACACTCACTGTGGTGAGATCAATAATAATATACACACTGTCAAAGGAATGTTCAAAACCCTGGTTTGGAAAATGCCTGCTATCTCAGAGCATCTTTTACTTAAGACACTAGTAGGCTCTACTTCTTGACTAGCAATGCTAACATTCATTTTAAGAAAAATAATTCCCAGTAAGTAGTAGCATTCATGATTTCTGTTATCAATGATTTAGGGGGTGTGTGTGTGTGTGTGTGTGTATATATATTTAGAATTTACAGTTATATATATAATATATATTATATATATATTTAGAACTTAGTGTTATATATAATATATATAAATATACATAAATATTATATATGTATATATAACTAAGTTCTGGGATACACGTGCAGAACGTGCAGGTTTGTTACACGGGTATAAATGTGCCATGGTGGTTTGCTGCGCCCATCAATCCATCATCTACATTAGGTATTTCTCCTAATGCTATCCCTTCCCTTGTCACCCACACTGCAACAGGGCCTGGTGTGTAATGTTCCCCTCCCTGTGTCCGTGTGTTCTCATTGTTTAATGAGAATGGGAATGCTTCCAGCTTTTGCCCATTCACTATGATATTGGCTGTGGGTTTGTCATAAACAGCTCTTACTATTTCCTGATACATTCAATCAATACCTAGTTTATTGAGCGTTTTTAGCATGAAGGGGTGTTGAATTTTATCATAGGCCTTTTCTGCATCTATTGAGATACTCATGTGGTTTTGTCATTGGTTCTGTTTATGTGATGGATTATATTTATTGTTTTGCGTGTATTGAACCAGTCTTGCATGCTAGGGGTGAAGCTGACTTGATTGTGGTGGATAAGCTTTTTGATGTGCTGCTAGATTCAGTTTGCCAGTATTTTATTGAGGATTTTCACACTGATGTTCATCAGGGATATTGGCCTGAAATTTTCTTTTTTTGTTGTGTCTCTGCCAGGTTTTGATATCAGGATGATGCTGACCTCATAAAATGAGCTAGAGTCCCTCCTTTTCTATTGTTTGGAATAGTTTCAGAAGGAATGGTACCAGCTCCTCTTTGCACCTCTGGTAGAATCTGGCTGTGAATCCGTCTGGTCCTGGGTTTTTGTTGGTGGTGGTGGTGGTAGTAGGCTATTAATTACTGCCTCAATTTCAGAACTTGTTCTTGATCTATTCAGGGATTTGACTTCTTCCTGGTTTAGTCTAGGGAGGGTATATGTGTCCAGGAATTTATGAATTTCTTCTAGATTTTCTAGTTTATTTGCAGAGAGGTGTTAACAGTATTCTCTGATGGTAGTTTGTATTTCTGTGGGATCAGTGTTGATACCCCCTTTATCATTTTTTTATTGTTTCTATTTGATTCTTTTCTCTTTTCTTCTTTATTAGTCCAGCTAGCGATATATCTATTTTGTTAATCTTTTCAAAAAACCAGCTCCTGGATTAATTGATTTTTTGAAGGGTTTGTTGTGTCCCTATCTCCTTCAGTTCTGCTCTGATCTTAGTTATTTCTTGTCTTCTGCTAGCTTTTGAATTTGTTTGCTCTTGCTTCTCTAGTTCTTTTCATTGCGGTGTTAGGGTGTCAATTTTAGATCTTTTCTGCTTTCTCCTGTGGGCATTTAGTGCTATAAACTTCCTTCTAAACACTGCTTTAGTTGTATCCCAGAGATTCTGGTACATTGTGTCTTTGTTCTCATTGGTTTCAAATAACTTATTTATTTCTGCCTTAATTTCGTTATTTACCCAGTAGTCATTCAGGAGCAGGTTGTTCAGTTTCCATGTAGTTGTGCAGCTTTGAGTGAGTTTCTTAATCCTGAGTTCTAATTTGATTGCACTATGGTCTGAGAGACTGTTTGTTATGATTTCCATTCTTTTTTATTTGCTGAGGAGCGTTTTACTTCCAATTATGTGGTCAGTTTTAGAGTAAGTGCAATGTGGTGCTGAGAAGAATGTCTATTCTGTTGATTAGGGGTGGAGAGTTCTGTAGATGTCTGTTAGGTTCGACTGGTCCAGAGCTGGGTTCAAGTCCTAAATATCCTTGTTAATTTTCTCATTGATCTGTCTAATATTCACAGTGGGGTGTTAAAGTCTCCCACTATTATTGTGTGGGAGTCTAAGTGTCTTTGTGTAGGTCTCTAAGAACTTGCTTTGTAAATCTGGGTGCTCCTGTATTGGGTGCATATATATTTAGGATAGTTAGCCCTTCCCTTCTTGTTGCATTGATCCCTTATACCATTATATAATGCCCTTGTCTTTTTTGATCTTTGTTAGTTTAAAGTCTTTTATCAGAGACTAGGATTGCAACCCCTGCTTTTTTTTTGCTTTCCATTTGCTTGGTAAATATTCCTCCATCCCTTTATTTTGAGCCTATGTGTGTCTTTGCACGTGAGATGGATCTCCCGAATACTGCACACCGATGGGTCTTGACTCTTTATCCAATTTGCCAGTCTGTGTCTTTTAATTGGGGTATTTAGCCCATTTATCATTTGTCTCCCTGGCTTCATTCCCCTTTCCAGGGGAGTGAATGGTTCTGTCTCGCTGACATTCCAGATACCACTAGGGTATGGAAAAAAAAACTCCTGCAGGTAGCTCAGGGTCTGCCCAAATGGCCACCCAGTTTTGTGCTTAAAACCAGGGCCCCGGTGGTACAGGCACCTCTCCTGGTCTGTGGGTTGCACAGAACATGGGAAAAGCGTAGTATCTGGGTTGGAGTCCACCGTTCCTCATGGCACAGTCCCTCAAGGCTTCCCTTGGCTAGGGGAAGCAGTTCCTGGATTCCTTGCACTTCCCAGGTGAGGCGACACCCCACCCTGTTTCGGCTCAGCCTCCATGGGCTGCACCCACTGTTTAACCAGTCCCAATGAGATGAGCTGGGTATCTCAGTTGGAAATGAAGAAGTCACCTGCCTTCTGCATTGGTCTCACTAGGAGCTACAGATCAGAGCTGTTTCTATTCAGCCAGCTTGCTAGCCAGCCCATAAAGCCTTAGTTTTAAATCTTCAATGGAATTGTGGTTGTTATTGATGAATGCAAATAAACCTGTAAAATTGTATTGTTTTAGTGAAATACTACAAATCTTAAATTATATAAAACAATGACATCTGTTGAATTCTGGGTTTCAGAACCTATTTATCTCAGTAAGACACATGAATCAAAAGTATTAAAAAGGGAATTGTATGATATTTGGCCAAAGTGACATAATAATCCAATAATTCTGTCATGGTATCCAAAGCTTCATTAATAATTAACTCAAATAATTTAGTTAAGAAGAATGCATTAAAAAAGAAGAAGAAGAAGAAGAATGCATTTGACAAACACAGATATACAACTTTGCCATGTATCCAATATACCTTAGACAACTCCAGGCCTGGCCCACACTGGCTGCACTGAACACAATTTCCAGAACGATCCCTGAATTCTTGTTGTCTACAGTCTCCTGTTTCACAAATCACTTTACATGACTGAAAAAAAAAATTTAACAAAATGTTATCTTAAAGTATGTTAAACATATTTTTTTGCAAGAAAGGAACAATATTTTCAATATTAGTCACACAATCACTGAATGTAAATATCACTTCAGAGTCAATTCAATGTTCACTTTAGGAAGAAAACCCACTTTTTGAATAAGTCAGTGGAACAACTAAATCAATAAGCCAAATTCTTCTCTGTATTCCAGAGAATACTCATTGGTTCTCTAAACAGGGTGTGCCATTTTCTTGGAATTAACTGCTATCCTCCTCAGAAACCCTTCTGGGACCCAAGATACGACATGACTTAGGAGCTGTTCTCTTCTCTAAGTAAGAAGATATTTAAAAGCAAAAAACAGTTATGACTTTGTTTGATATATGACCCAAGGTCCTTTTGCTACCAGAAAAAAATCTGAATTAAAAAATTTTTTCAGGCCGGGCGCGGTGGCTCAAGCCTGTAATCCCAGCACTTTGGGAGGCCAAGACGGGCGGATCACGAGGTCAGGAGATCGGGACCATCCTGGCTAATGCAGTGAAACCCCGTCTCTACTAAAAAAAATACAAAAAAACTAGCCGGCGAGGTGGTGGGCGCCTGTAGTCCCAGCTACTCGGGAGGCTGAGGCAGGAGAATGGCGTAAACCCAGGAGGCGGAGCTTGCAGTGAGCTGAGATCCAGCCACTGCACTCCAGCCTGGGTGACAGAGCGAGACTCCGTCTCAAAAAAAAAAAAAAATTTTTTTTCATCTGTAAGAAATATAAACATATTCAAGTATAATGAATTAAATAAATTGAACAGATTAGTATAGCCACAAGAGTACAGCCACAAGAACTTTGCAATTATCATTTAGACTTATCTGCCACGCGGTTTTGATGAGCACGTTTCAACCCTTTTCAACTGAACTACATTTCCTTAGAGGCTGTCTTTCAAATAATAATTTCTAACAATCAGGACACCAGTAAAATTCTTGGTGATGATGATAAAGATGGCAGTAGTGGCCCAACTCTCGGGACTCCTCAAAGCAGAAGTGCCATTGAAATCTGAGCTTATGCCTTTAATGATTACCAGTGAGCCCTGCCTGGGACCTAACAGTATACTTTGGTTCACAGCACAGGACTTAAAGGGAAAATTTATACTTAGGCAAAAACAAAGGTTATTTGTCATTTTCCAAAATATAGCTTTTCTCTCTTATTTTCTCTGAAAACAAGTTATCCTTGTATGATATCATCCTAGCAAAGTATGTTATCTGCTTAACAGACAGTATTTAATAAATAATGTTGGTATTACCAACATCACAGAATTGGTGAAGACATTTGGTCCAACCTCTTATTCTAAGCAAGAATGCCCTGAATAGTGCTACTGATGCGGTTCTGTTTTCCTTAGTGAACGCTGAAAATCTTAGAAGGAACTAGGGGAACAGACACTGCTGTTCTGTCTAATGTTTACCACACAGTTGAGCACAGGATATTGTGATGCATATAATTCTGTACAAACCTCCTCCACCTTGAAGCAGGAATATCGTGAAGTTATTTAACAACCTCTTTAAGGTCAAAGGTTTAATATCTAGGGCAAGCAAGAGGAAGAATTCAAGGTGAGATTTGAGACTAGAAAATTCTTTGAGGCGGCGAGGCACAGTGGCTCACGCCTATAATCCCAGCACCTTGGGAGGCCAAGGTGGGCGGATCACGAGGTCAAGAGATTGAGACCATCCTGGCTAACATGGTGAAACCTTGTCTCTACTAAAAATACAAAAATTAGCTAGGTGCGGTGGTGCGCACCTGTAGTCCCATCTACTTGGGAAGGCTGAGGCAGGAGAATCACTTGAACCCGGGAAGTGGAGGTTGCAGTGAGCCAAAATCGCACCACTGCACTCCAGCCTGGTGATAAAGTGAGACTCTGTCTCAAAAAAAAAAAAAAAAAAAGAAAGAAAGAAAATTTTTTAAGGCTGTGAAGACTCTTGCCTCAACTCCTCCTCAACTCTCAGTCTTGGAGGAGTTTACTTATTTATAAGGCATAGGAGCTTCCCTTCCACCACAAAGAGACTGTAAAGAGAAATAAATTACATAACCTTCCTCTTAGACCATTATTCAATGTCTAACAGCCTCCAATTACAGAAAGGAAGCTCTCCTACATTCACCTGAATCCCACTCTGTCTCTATTTTTTATTTTTATTTATCTCTTTATTTCTGAGATGCAATCTCGCTCTGTCACCCAGGCTAGAGTGCAGTGGTGTGATCTCAGCTGACTGCAACCTCCGCCTCTCATGTTCAAGCGATTCTCCTACCTCAGCCTCCCAAGTAGCTGGGATTACAGGTGCACACCACCACACCTAGTTAATTTTTGTATTTTTAGTAAAGATGGGGTCTCACCATGTTGGCCAAGCTGGTATTGAACTCTGCACCTCAAATGATCCCAAAGTGCTGGGATTGCAAGCATGAGCCACAGCATCCAGCTTAACTTTGTCTTTCAAGAAAACTTTGCATATTGTCTTCAGTGTAAATCTTTCTTTATATATCTGTAGACCATTATTTTATCTCTAGATTAAATACATTTTGTTCTTTTGAGCACCTTCATAAATCTGTCAAACTTTCAAACATTAAAATTTTCCATCTGTTTTTCATGCTTTTTGGAACCAAGAAGAATATAAACAACTATATAAAATAATAACTTCTAAAAACCTATTCTAAATTATTCATAAACTGTGTAGGTCATGGGCTCCAAATTAGATTTTATGGTCTTTTAGCTTCTGGCATACATTACAAGAGATATATGCCTATAAAGGCAAAATAATATCGTTGTCATAGTGCCACAAGTAACACTGCAATTTTATGACTTCACCTACACTTAAATAAGATAATTTCAACAATTGTTACAAACATCATGAATAAGCCACAATCCTTCACTTATTAATTACATGCAAAAATAATAAAATGCCATTTGAAAGAGATAAAAACATAATATTGGATCAGAAATAGAAAATTATTTTGGGCCAGGTGTGGTGGCTCATGCCTGTAATCCCAGCAGTTTGGGAGGCCGAAGCAGGCAGATCACCTGAGGTCAGGAATTCAAGATCAGCCTGGACAACATGGTGAAACCCCATCTCTACTAAAAATACAAAAATTAGCTGGGAGGGGTGGTAGGTGTCTGTAATCCCAGTGACTTGGGACCCTGAAGCAGGAGAACTGCTTGAACCTGGGAGGCAGAGGTTACAGTGAGCCAAGATTGCACCACTGCACTCCAGCCTGGGCAAAAGAGCAAGATGTTGTCTCAAAAAAAAAAAAATATATTTAAATAAAAAATAAAATGATTTTGGTACTGCTACTACTTATTAGTACATGAATTCTTTCACCATATTTTTATTAAGGAAAAAAAGAGTTTACTTACCAAATAGCCTAGTAATACTAAAAGAGTGAAAAACGTTTTCTCTTGTTGTAGTAGCACCTTTAAAGCCATCGTTCTTATCAAATGGATTTATTGTTGGAGAGTTCTAAATAAAAGATAGAAAGGAAGATGCAGTTGATACGAAAAACATCAGTGACTGTGCTCTGTTTACTATATAATATTTACCACTTACTACACAGACTAAGTAATAAATATTATTTGTGTTTTAAAAGAAACCACCTTTAAAAAAGAAAACAGACAAATAATATGTAATTCTTTTATAATTCATACTATGAGAATTGAAGCTCTGTTTACCTATACATAACATTCAAAACTCTTACAGGCTCTGAGTTTCCAGGCTACACCCGCCTTTATTGATATTTCCTACCCCTGTCTTTACAGCGGCCAATCTACTTCACTCAGCATGAAATTCTATTCAAATAGTGACTATGTAAACCTCCCATTTATGTGGGTTTAGACAATGCCAACAGGGTAATGATAGTGATAAAATAACAACCCTTACTAGGCACTATGTGCCAGGTACTATTTTCAGCATGCTAACTCACTTAATCCTCACAACCACTCTAGAAGGTAGATCCTGTCAATATTCCCATTTTAGCGATGGGGAAATGGACTCAGAGAGGGCTAAGTAACCTGCCCAAGGTCACACTGCTAGTAAGAGGCACACCTGGATGCAAACCCAGGTGGAGCATCCGTTCCTACATCTACTGTGTCACATACGCCCTGACAGACAATGTGTTATTAAATGAAGACACTAGGTTTGTATCTTGACAACTTTGTCTTCCACTAAGAAGGAGACAGATAACATTTCACATTTGTGACTTCTTTCCCAAACCAGTACGGTGCAAAGTATGTACAGCAGAAAAATAAGCATTCATCTTAAAACATCTAAAAGTCGTTTACGAGTAATGAAATCACAGGCACTAACCCAACGTTTCAATAAAAGATAAACCAAGCCTTTTTATCTTTACCAGGAATTATCTAAAATGTAGAACCAAATCTGGCTTTGTTTTACAGATCCACACATGTCCACAGAAGAGATCAAAAAGAAAAAGCGAAGCCTCATCTGGCTGCTCCATCAGGTAGAGAAACAGCGGTTCTGTTTCCTTTAAAGTTGAAGTTTCCAAAACTAACAGATCCCAAGTGGATCATCTGACTTAGAAAGAAATCGGAGCACAGAACCAGAACCACGGGCAAAGAGCTCAAGAAAAACAACGACGGCAACAACAAAGCAGGCAGAGGGGGCAGAGCTGCGGGCTGAGCAGCTACCGGAGTGAGCTGATGGGTACCCCGGAGTGGCTGAACCCAGATGAACCACGGCCACTGCCTGAGCAGGTCACATTGCCAGGGCAATGAAAAAGCATTTACCTTTGTTGAGTGAATGACCCATTTGAAGTGAATTCAAACAGCTTTTTTCACTTTTCCAGCTCCTTGGTCATAACTTTTTTCCCCGCTGGCATATCTCAAAATCATCCAGCAATTACCCAACCATGCAACTTACTGCTTGTGTAGACACAGGGTTAGGGTGAGAAGATAAAAATCACATTCTTTGAAGTGCATGCTTCAGGTTATTTCTTTTATGATACGATCTTAAATTTTTAAAAATGTATTCCGTTTTAAAAGTAAAAAATGTGTAATTTAGGTGGAATTAAAACTAATAAGAAACAACAGGGATAATGCCAAAGCATTTACACAAAATAGGAGACAAAGAGATTGACAAGTCAGTCAGCACATACCATATTCGAGCGATTAGTTTGGATAGAATCGTCTAGTGGGATGCTACACTAACTACTGAAAAAGACAGACAAATCGTGAAGCACTTCTTAACATTGTCACTTTGATGCCACCCATTCATAAGGAGACAAAAATAGAACCCATCTCACAGGGGCGTTGTGAGGACTAACTGGGCTAATACAAAGTGCCGAGCCCAGCGCCTGGAGCAGTTACTGATGCTGTTACCGCTGCTGTTGTTATTGAGACCACCACTTACGAGCTGTGCAACTGGGCATAAGTTCCTTAACCCTGAGTCTCAGTTTCCTCATCTGTAAATGGGGCAGACTGATAGTACCTACCTCCTGAAATTGCTGTGAGGAATTAGTTTAACAGCTGTAAAGCACTTTCAGGAGAATTAGCTGATATAAACTGTTTCTGACACATGATAAGTGCTATAGAAGTGTTAGCAACTATTATTGTCCTTCATGTTAATGACATTATGAACGATCAAACGATCTGTTAGCATGTGACAGTCCTCGAAGACTGTGATCCATCGGACAAGAGGAGGCATCTAGGCAGCCGCAGTAAAGTGGCAGCAGCGTTTTAGCCCGCGGGACCCAGGAGCCTGCAGACGGCATCTGAAGACTAAGAATCCACCAAGAGTCTGAACCAAGCATTTATAATGTTGAGTACTGTGCTAATGCTTTAAAAAAGCACAGCTTCGGCGGCTCACGCCTGTCATCCCAGCACTTCGGGAGGCTGAGGCGGGCGGATCACGAGGTCAGGAGATCGAGACCGTCCTGGCCAACACAGTGAAACCCCGTCTCTACTAAAAATACAAAAAATTAGCCGGGTGTAGTGGTGGGCGCCTGTGGTCCCAGCTACTCGGGAAGCTGAGGCAGGAGAATGGCGTGAACCCGGGAGGCGGAGCTTGCAGTGAGCTGAGATGGCGCCACCGCACTCCAGCCTGGGCGACAGAGCAAGACTCTGTCTCAAAAAAAATAAATAAATAAAATAAAGCATAGCTTTTTTAAGCTTTCTACCACACTCTAAAGTAGACATTTATCCCCTATGATGGAAGAGAAAACTGAAGGTCAAAGGAAACAAATACTAGAACCAGTGGAAATCAAATCCAGTTCATGCCTGCTCAGCATCCCGCCATGCTGACCTAGGCTTGTGTCCTAACCCATCACCAGCATCCAATGACTCCTGCCATTCAGGACAGCAGGGCTACCTCAACAAAACTGATGAGAGACACATAATGCAATAACACATTTAATCATGTATTTATTTATTCAACAAACATTGGTTAAACGGTTGTTAGGTGCCTGAAAGGAGGCAGGACTACTCTAGAAGACACTACAACTTGTTCCTTCAAAGGAGCTCGCAGCTTGGCCAAGGTAGTGATCTCCAAAACACCTTTTGACATAGCCTGGCCTAGGAGTATTTTAGAAATAAACAATTTAGCTGGTGGACGGTTGTAAGTGTGACCTTGAATTTCCTGAAGTGGAATGAAATTCTTTGGCATTCATAAACAGAAGGAAAATTTCATGAAATAGCTTAAGCGTTTAAGTAATAATATTTAAAATAAAAATAAGGCAATCAAAAGGTTATTTATTAAAACTATTTTTAAATTCTGGACATCCAGGGTCTGGCCCAAAGACAGAAAAATGCTTTTATATGCTTCAGTGTTCTATTTATTTAGGGATGATTTAGCAAGCACAAGCCCTACAAATGACTGAGATTATGTACCATGGGTCTGGCTGCTGGGGTTTTTATAGTTTGCCAAAACCTCCAGTCTCCACAGCATCTGTAACAGTCTAGCATGCATTTCTTGGAGGGCATGTGCAGAGAAACTGGCCTCACATAAGCACTAAGGAGAAGACTAAGGATGCCTGGTTTACTGTATTCCATGAGCATGAAATGGCAGCCTCAATATCTGCTATTCAACGACAATATGCAGCTTGGCAGGATCCGGAGCATGCAAAGAAGAAGGGACACGAACCCCAAGTGCAGAGCAGGGAAACATGCTCAGCTGCACACAGTGTGGCTGCTTCTCAAAGCTGCTCAGCCTGCTCGTTTGAGTGAATGGTAACTAACACGGATGTGTCCTAACTGGCCTCCCGCTAAGATAAATCCACTAAGTGTTACAATGCACACCCCTTGTGCCTTCTTGTCCAAAATCATGAACACCTGTGCTAGTGTGTCACCACGCAGAGACAGGGGAGCACTGCTGGGGAGGAGCAGCTCCGGGCTTCATCTCTGATTGGCTGGGTGGACCCCTGGATCTCAAACCACAGTGACTGCTTCCACCAGCAGATCCCTCAACTGTCCAGTCCTCTACAATGCCTGCCCCCAGCCTGTCACAGGTCTTCTGGAATCCCCTTAAATCTGCATCAGCATCTCTTCTTTCTGCTTCCACAGCACACTGGACTTCCACTCACTGCATAATTACCTGGTTACTTCTCTCTTTCTAGCCTTTTTGTTGCACCTGGTCAGCATTTATTTTCTTTAGTCACTGCAACACTTAATCTTTAACATTTGTTTTCAATAATAAAAATGAAGAATGTTCTTGAAAAATTAGACAATCTGACAGCCTTGAGTCCCACATCAAGGTAACATGAGCCAGAGCTAACGATTAGTTGTCCCTTACAAGGAAGGACATTTCTTTAGTGCACTAGTCTCCACCACTCCCCACGGTCACACTGGGCTCCCTTCCCTCATTTTACCACCAAGCCAGCAACTGGAGTTGACCTCCAATCAAATAAGGTTTGAGGGCTTACTGACAAAAGCTGTGATTTCACCATAGAACTGTAACTCACAATATGTGCCCAATGCATGCTAAGTGAAGAAAGGAATTCATTCATTAGGCATAACAGTTTACCTCTCAGAGTTCTAAGGGACAAAATAATATATGTGAAAAATCTGAGCAAATAGAACCTGAGGTTGAAATTCAAGTCACTGTGGTAGAACAAATCCAGGGCAGAACCCCATTTCTCGAAGGTAGTGCTCTAATATAGACAAGAATCACTAAGGAGGAAGAATGGTGATAATGAGAAAGAAAATTATCTTACAATCATTAACCTTTCTGAGAATCATCTATATTTCTGATGGTGTAAATGATCAAAACATACGTGCTTTGTAATAATTCTAATAATCTGGATACTTTTTTTCAGAATAAATTAATTAATTTTCTTTTTTTCCTATCTCTTAAAAGCTATTTATTATCCAACAGATACAGTGCATGCAATTGGTAACAGTTTTCATCTAAAAAACTGTATTCACACTATGTAATGAAACTATAGTCAACTCATATGCTTTTTCTAATACGTAGTAAGATGAAACATTTTTAAAATGTCGACATTAAACTGGCAGTTTTACAATTTATAAACCAGCACTGAAATAAAGTCAATGCTATAAATACAGCCTTTGACATTTTAATGGCACAACATAATCACAAATGACTTAGAAATACTGCCAGTCCCACAGGCAAGGAGAATAAAACATTAATTAGAAATTTAGAGTAGTGCTATTTCCAAACAAAACAATAACCGCCAGCTTCTAGCTATTCTGTATCTTAGCCTTCAACCTCACTATATTCTGAAAATCATTCTTCTTACATAATAGATTTGGCAGACCTCTTTGTAGCCTAGAAACGTACAAAGGTGTGCTGTGATAAGAAGATACATATTGTTATTGGCTGGGAAATGAGAACGGTTTCTCTTTTTCAAATTATAAGGTATTTTCTACTAAAAACCCTAAAAGCTTAAAAATTTTCTGCTGCCAAATACAGTATCTCCAGTTCTCCCAAAGTTCAAAACAGTAAGGGCCTCTATTAGGCTCCTAATTTTTTTTTTTTTAATAAAACTTAACCTAGATCCAGCAATCCCACTGCTGGGTATCTACCCGGGGAAAAGAATTCATTATACGAAAAAGATACTTGCACACGCATGTTTATAGCAGCACAATTCATAGCTGCAAAAATATGTAACCAGCCCAAATGCCCATCAATCAATGAGTGGCTAAAAAAAACTGTGGTGTGTATATATATGTGTATGTGTGTGTATATATATATATACATATATATATATATGACGGAATACTACTCATCCATAAAAAGGAATGAATTAATGGCATTCACAGCAATCTGGATGGGACTGGAGATTATTATTTAAAGTGAAGTTAACTCAGGAATGGAAAACCAAACATCATATGTTCTTACTCACAAGTGGGAGCTAAGCTATGAGGATGCAAAGGCATAAAAATGATACAATAGACTTTGGGGACTTGGGGGGAAGGGTGGAGGGGGATGAGGGATAAAAGGCTACAAATTGGGGTCAGCATATACTGCCCGGGTGATGGGTGCACCAAAATCTCACAAATCACTGCTAAAGAACTTACTCATGTCACCAAATACCACCTGTTCCCCAAAACCCTAAAGATATAAAGAAAAAACAAATAAAAAGAAAAACAACAACAAAAAATAACCCAGTGCAGGGTTTTCTGAGACTAATTCTTTTTATTTCTCTACGTTGTATATTTTATCATCTTTGCATTAGGAAAATCACTGTCAGAATTCTCAAAATGTTCAGTCAACAAGCATATTGTAACTAATGTGCTTTTCCCAAAATTCATGAATGTTTCTCTACCCTAAAATACAAATGGAACAATGGTAGCATCAGAGACTAAGGGGACCTCAAACATCTACACAGTTTTTCTTACAAGAATTGTGCATACCCATCTCTCAAACACAGCTGTTTAAATTTTTATTTTAGAAGGCAGTCTGGATAGATTCCAAAACCACTCTTTACACCATCTGTAATGTTCTTCTGCAGTGTTAAGTAGCCCCTATTATTTCCCAGTTTCCCCATATGTGACCAATCCAAGCTGACCAAAGAGCTGCTAAGTAACATTCAGTCTTTAGATACACAAGTTCCTTTGTCTTCTGTAATTGCTGAAGGGTAGTTGTTCTCTTTTTAAAATCCAGGTTTTAAAACTTTCGTTTAAAAAAAGTACATATTATGTGACATGTGGACTAGAAGATAACCCAATATTATTTAAACATCTTACTTTTAAATGTAAACATTTTAGACACATAACATAGCAAGAGCTCACTACTCAACCACTAAATCATGAAAAAAAAAATTCTGTTCGTACCTACTTTAATTTTATTTTTCTTCACCTAGAGGGCTACTTTATCATTTTTTTTTTTTTTTGGTCCAACATTTTTAGCCATTGGAGTGATGAAAATTAAATCCACAATGAACTATGATGGCCTACTTATTTGAATGTCTAAAATACAACATCTGGTCACACCATTGTTGGTGAAGATTTGGAGCATTCGAACTCTCATACACTGTTACTAGAAATGAAAGTATAACAACCACTTTGGAAAACCATTTGGACATTTCTTAAAATGTTAAGCACACACCTTTAATATTACCTAGACATTCTTCTCCCAATATTTTGGAAAGTAAACTTTTGTACAAAAAGTTGCACGTGAATGTGCATAGCAGTTTTATATATAATAGCTAACAACTGAAAACAACCATGTGTCCATAAACAAGTCAAGAAATAAGTTATGGTGCATGCAATGGAACACTAGTCAGCAATAAAAATTATTTATTTTTTGATACCTGTAATAATATGGATGAATCTCAAAATAATTATTGTGAGTGAAAGAAGCCAGACCCCTCCTCCCAAAATGACATACTATACGATTACATGTATATGAAATTCTAGAAAATGCAAACTGATACATAACGACAAAGCAGATCAGAGGTTGTCAGGGGTGTGAAGAGGTCAAGAAAATATGGAAGAAAGGGATTACAACGAGCTGTAAGGAAACTTTTGGGTGTGTTTTATGTGTTCACCATCAGGATTGTGTTGGCAGTTTCACCGTATGTCAAAGCTTACCTAATTATAAATTTAAATATATGCCACTTACTATATGTCAGTCAATCTCACTAAGGTTGTTAGTTTTGTTGAATTTCAGTTGACATGTAATAATTGTAATATTTATCAGAGACAGAGTGATATTTTAATATATGTATACAATGTGTAATGATCAAATCGGGGTAATTCACATATGCATCATCTCAAATCTTTATTTTATTTATTTATTTATTTATTTTGAGACGGAGTCTGGCACTGTCGCCCAGGCTGGAGTGCAGTGGCGCGATCTCGGTTCACTGCAAGCTCCACCTCCCGGGTTCACGCCATTCTCCTGCCTCAGCCTCCTGAGTAGCTGGGACTACAGGCGCCCGCCACCATGCCCAGCTAATTTTTTTGTATTTTTAGTAGAGATGGTGTTTCACCATGTTAGCCAGGATGGTCTCGATCTCCTGACCTCGTGATCCACCTGCCTCAGCCTCCCAAAGTGCTGGGATTACAGACGTGAGCCACCGCGCCAGGCATCAAATCTTTATTTTTTCTTTATGTTGGGAACATTCAAAATCCTCTTCCAGATTTTTGAAAATACACAACAACTTGTTAACTATATTCACCCGACAATGCTACAGAACACTAGAATTTATTCCTTCTATCCAGCTATAATTTTGTAGCCATTAACAAACCTGTCCCTATCCATTCCTCTCCTCTCCACTAGAAGGCTACTTTTAAAAGCCTGTGAATACTTAACAATCAGCTGCCACAAGACAAATACATTTAACTGTTCCCTGGCTCTCTTATCGCACAGGCAGCTGTCAATGTATTTACTGGGAGTGTTTTATTCAAGTGGGCATTCGTATTCAATCTGTAGTCAACACAAATAGAATATGTTGGCCTTTTCCAGACTTTTTAATGTTTGACTTTAAATATTGATTCATCAGTTTTAAAAGGGCTTTGGCTTTTTTCACGTACTAAAGATGCCTGCAGTTTTTGTTTGAATCGTGTTAATTTTTGAGGGGTAGAATTGGCCACAGGGGATTGAATTCAGCATAGGTTCAGAGGTTGCAATAGGTAAAAAATGAGACTCAAATTCTTTTTATGTTAGCTGAATTCCTCACTTATGTTTAAAAAGTCCCCAACATGCCCTAAATTCATATAACAGAACTATAACTAGGAAATTAAAGACAGCATGTGACATTACATGTCGCAATCAATTTTCCATTATAAAATATATGTAAAAAGCCTATTATCATCTGAAGTTAAAAAGAAGTTCTGTTCCTTTAAAAAAAAAATCTCTTTTACAGCTACTTTTACATGTGAGTAATGTTCCTTATTCAGTCTTCTGGATGGAAAAGGCACATCAACAGCCAGGCGCTGTGGCTCACGCCTGTAATCCTAGCACTTGGGAAGGCCAAGGCGGGCGGATCACAAGGTCAGGAGATCGAGACCATCCTGGCTAACACGGTGAAACCCCGTCTCTACTAAAAATACAAAAAAATTAGCCGAGTGTGGTGGCGGGAGCCTGAAGTCCCAGCTACTCGGGAGGCTGAGGCAGGAGAATGGCGGGAACCCGGGAGGCGGAGCTTGCAGGGAGCTGAGATCTCGCCACTGCGCTCCAGCCTGGGCGATGGAGCGAGACAGCGTCTCAAAACAAAAAAAGAAAAGGCACATCGACATTGCAATTTCAAGTGCATAAGACTCTTCATGTGTCCATAACTGCATATTCAAGATCCAGCCTGGACTCAAGTTGTAAGGCACACTCCGGCCAAAGAAATACATAACTTTCATGATTGTTCTGAAAATACTACCACCACCTCTCAGAGTTAGCACTTCTTGGAAAAAAGTTTCCTAAAGTCAATAAAGCCATGTGGCTTTGGTAATAAAGTAGGTGTGGTAAGACATAGATTAAAAAGTAAAGAACTTAACAGAGCTCATGATAATGCTTCATGCATTGATGCCAAGGCTATATTTTCCAAACGAAAATGCATTTCTATGTTTTGTTTTACTTTCAGAACAATATGACAAATATTATGCAAAGAAGCTTTCTTTTTAAGTACTCACATTTCTGTGAATGTCAAAAATTGTCTTCCACACTAGGACTCAATCAATTCTCACTCCTCCAGTTCTATACCTTTCAATTAGATGATAAGCACTGCCTGGAATTTTTAAGACTACATGAAAGCAGCGTTGGCAAAAACGCCTAAGGTGAAACTGCACCACAGAAAACGTACTGAGTAAATCCTGAGTAGCGCAGTGTAATCCTCCCTTTTGCATCTTAGTATCTGAGCATGAAAGGACAACACTAAAAAACATCTTTTGCATGAGGCATGTTTAACAATAACTGTTTCCTGTTTACATAAAGAAACTTTTGTAGTCAAAGAAACTGTCATTGGAGTAAAAACTACATCTTCATGCATATCTTGGGTTAAACTTTTAGTTAAAAGAAACACTGAACAATGGTGATGGTTTTGTATGCAAATTGAGTCCTTTATTAAAATGCAAAAAAAATTACACGGATTTCTTGCAAACGTGAACGGAGACTGGATGACTAGTGCACTACCATCAAAACAGATCACAGAATTTTGATCCGCCAAACTTGATCTCCAGGAGTATATCCGCCAAATTTCTGTTCCATGAGATGGCATTAGCACACTGACACGCATTGGAAGAGCTGGCTTTCTCACGCTGCACATCTCTCACAGGCTCTACTCATCAATGTACTGATAATTCCTGCTGAACTCTAAGGAACTCTTCCCCACAGAAGGAATGTACCCTGGGCCGTTCACAGACAACGCTCTCCCGCCGCCCGCGCTGGCCCGGGATGCGGCCCCGAGACTCCTGCAGCCGCGCGCGGGCTCAGGGACCTCCGCAGGACGCGGGCGGGCGCCGGGGCCGGGTCGAACTGGGGCAGAGTGACAGGCTCCCAGTCGTGAGCCTCACAAGCAGATCTATTTACAATATCCAGGAGAGGCGTCCAGGTCGCGTCGCTCGCACCGCCCGCGAGGATCCAGGGTGAATTCACACGCTCCCTCCCGCCGCCTCGCCGCCTGTCACGGCCCCGGGACCCGGTCAGCCCCTCCGAGGGATCCCTTCGCCGCGCAGTACTCCCTCCGTAAGCAGCCCCCGCCTGGGCTCCTCCCTCCCTCGGGCAGCCGCCTCCTTTCCCGGCTCCCACCCAGCGGGGATCCACCAGGGCGAGGGCTGAAGACCTCGCAGGACGCCGCGCGCCCGGCACAGCGAAGCACCTACCTTCCCAGCCACCTGGGAGGCTGCAGGTCCGGGCCGGAACCCGAGGCTCAGGGGCGCGCGGAGCCGTTCTGGTTAAGGCGCAGGGCGCCGGGCTGCCTAGGGGTCCAGCCCAGCGTGCACGCCGTGCACCTCCCCGCGCCGGGCTCCGCGCTCTCCCGTAGCCCGGCAACGGCCGCCACCCCGGAGCCCCGCCCACCAGGAGCCCCGCCCAAGGCACCGCCCACCATAGGCCCGCCCTCACCGTGGCCCCGCCCCCGTCCCGAGCCCCGCCCCCACGCTCTTCGCTGTGCCTCCGCCCAGCCCCCACTGCGTCCGCCGGGCCAGCTCTGTAGTCGGGGTCTTTTGAAGCCCCCATCCCGCGGCTGCTGGAGCGGATGAGGGTGAGGCTGACTGGGGGCTTGGGGATGGGGGAGCGGAGACCGCCAAGAACATGGCTGTGTTGGGAGACTTTCCTTCAGAGCAGAGAGGGAGGCTTCCTTTCCGCCCGGGGTGTTCCCCACCTTTCAGCCTTTCCCGCGTGGGTCCGCATCCCAGCCAGAGGGGATACGGCGGCCAGGTCTGCGCTGCTGCGCCTGAGATCAGGTCGGCCGAGGTCGCAGACCTCGGGTCCCCGCCGGCAGGGACTCGCCGGGCGCGCGTTCCCAAGGACGCCTCCCAGGGAAGTCCGGGGAAGCCCGAGTTCGCCTCCTGCAGGACTGGAGGCGCTCGGTCCGAGACTGCCGCACCCTCGCAGCGGAAGGGCGTCTGCACAGCAGCTGCAGCTCCAGCGCGTGCGAGGCGCGGCCGGGGCCAGGGGCTGGCTGGGCAGTTTTGCTGAAAGGGTTAAGAGAATCACGCCTGTAACAAAATACTTTTCCATCAGTAGAATGCTATAAACGTGCAAGCAGTATTGTTCTGTTCGTTCATGATACCGTGCATGACTTTGGTACTGAGGCATCCACCGTTTCTCACGTGTTGATTTTGACTTCCCGACTCAACTGCACTGTTTGGATGGAGCCAAGTCCCTGTTTCTTTTCTATACCCCAAGGCCCATTGGAGCCCCACCATCAATATTTGTTGAATGAATGAGTGAATAGGTTGTTGTATTTAACTGCCCAAAAGCACAGCTTGTGACCCCAAGCTTCCAACAGCTAGCACTACACTAGGTACTTGTGAACAGTGTTAAAAATATTATTCCCCATGTCGCACCTTGATAGACGTTGTATATTTCAAATCTAACACATCCAGAATGCAGACCACAATAACGACTTATTGGTAAACGATTTCCAAATGATGTACATTATCTTATTTGAACCTCAAGGCAGTTGTGAGCTTCCCTGTCCCATCTCCCAGCGGCTACCTGGTCAGACTCCAGCCCTTGGTGCACATCACTACCATAGTCATTCCCACATCCCGCTGAACCTGAAAAGTCACTTCTTTTTCTGTGTTTCCTTCCCCAACTAGACTGGATCTCCCGACGGCATATCCTAATTCCTTGATATCCCAGGGCCTAGCACACGATGGATACTCAGCACATCTAAGCGGAGTTACTGCATCTTCCTTTGCAAGGTCTTACGCAGTCCGCCATCGTCCTCTCTGTCTTGGAGCCCACCACCTCCACCACCATGCAGGCCCTCCCCATCCCTCACTACAGCACTGCCTCAGCCATCAACCCTGCTTCCCGCCTTTCATCACTGCCACCGTCTGGCTCAAGAGTCACAGGAAGCTCCTCGTTGTAAAGAATGGGTTCTGCGCTCCTTAGATTAGCATTCCGAGATGTCCAGGTGAGGCCCCACACCTATTTCCAGACTTGCCTCGCCTCTGGAGCAGGCTTTATAAACTGCCCCACGTGGCCCTTCCTTTGCTCTCTACTTCCTCTTCGTGCTCTCCCATCTTACCTCTAAGCTTTACCTACTTGCCTTACTCCTGTTTCAGGACCTCGCTCAAAAGCCACGGTTCTCACGAGTTTTCCCTCAATTCTGAGCCTATTTATTTCCTTGCTCCAAGGTTTGTGGCTGTTTAGCACTTGCCCACTGTGTCCTGTGTCATAAGATTCTGTGTACTAACTTTCTTCTTCAAGGAGTTAAAAGCACTTTAAGAAAAGGGGCATATTTTGTTCTGATTTGCATCTCTGACAGTATCAGTCATTCAGATAAATGTTCAACCAATGCTTTCTGAGTGGAATTGAATCTACCAGCTCAGGAACTACCTTCTCTGACTTCAACCAAATGTTCTTCTTCTCTCTGACCTCCTTTTGTCCTTAGAGACAGTAACACATTACTGAGTTCATTAGTTCTTGAATCATTTCATGTGTTTTGACAGATCTTCCCAGTTAGCCTGTTAGCTCATAATAGAGAGAGAACCTGTTGTTAGCCTGCATGGGCTTGGGATCTGACAGTCTGGTCTCAATACCAACCTGTTCATTTACTAGTTGCATAACTTTGGAAAAATTACTTCATCTCTCTAAGCTTCTGGTTCTCCATCTGTAAAATGAGTTGCTTCCTTGATGGTTGTTAAGTATTAACAGATAAGGTATTTAAGTACTTAAGCCAATGCCTGACACTCACTAAATAGCCATTCTTAGTAGCAATATATCCTCTTACAATGCCTCGCATCAATCAATAAATGTTCATTGAGGGAGAGGAAAAGGACATTGAACCTCGGCACTCCAGCTGTTAGATTCATCTAATTCTTTAAAGAGACTAATTAACTTAAACACAGTTGGCCCTCCACATCCAGGGATTTCACATCATGTATTCAACCAACTGCAGATTGAAAATATTTGAAAAAAAATGAATAGTTGTGTCTGTACTGAACATGTACACTTTATTTTGTCATTATTCCCTAAACAACTATGTACATAGCATTGACATTGTATTAGATATTATAAGTAATCCAGAGATGATTCAAAGCATATGCAAATTTATACCATTTTTTGTAAGGGACTTGAGCGTCTGCAGATTTTGATATCCAAGAGGGTGTCCTGAAAGCAGTCCCCCTCAGATGCTGAGGGAACACCATAGTTCCCACTTACCTTCATTTGAGTGTTACGTGATTTGGAGACAGTGTCTAAACAAAAACTCAGGCACACAATTGAGCACCATGATAGTATAAAAAGAATTCTGTTGGCCAGGCACGGTGGCTCACGTTTGTAATCCCGGCACTTTGGAAGGCCGAGGCAAGCGGATCAGCTGAGGTCAGGAGTTTGGGACCAGCCTGGCCAACATGGCGAAACCCCATCTCTATAAAGATACAAAAATTAGCCAGGCATGGTGGCAGGCATCTGTGATCCCAGCTACTAGGGAGGCCGAGGCAGGAGAATCACTTAAACCCAGGAGGCAGAGGTTGCAATGAGCCGAGATCACGCCACTGCACTCCAGCCTGGGCGACAAAGTAAGACTCGGTCTCAAAAAAAAAAAAAAAAAATTCTGTGATCCTTAGGCTCATGCAAAATGAAACTGGATGCTTGTAATTAGGACTGGGAGCACTTTACTTCCTTTAAAGCACTGCATATCATTAATGGATTAAAATTTTTACTGGAAAAGCCAAATTGCTGCAACGATCTTGATAGAGGTGTTTGTTTTTAAGATTTATGTTAAAGGTTAGTTTTCTGAAGACAGTTTTAGCAATATCTGAGCTGATACAAAGTGCATTTGTTTAAAATATTTTTCCCCAAAAGCTGAACTAAGGAAACTTGAAAAACACCTTGAAAAAATAGTTTCAGTGATAAACTAGCTCACTGGAAGCAAAGCTAGTGAAAAATTGCCTGACTTCTAGTCATTTCTAGTGTAAATCACTATTCCTTGGGGAGGAAATGGAATAGAATGCAAGCTACAGGAGAATATGAAATTTTGTCCCTTTGATTTACAGTGTTCGGCACATAGTAGGTTCTCATTAAAAATTTGTTGGATGAATTAGTAATTGAGAGTGAAAATCTCAAAGGGTAGTAAAGTTTTCCAAATGCAGATAAGAAAATAAGTGGAGGGGGAGCCCCCAAGACCTAGCTATTTAAGTAATTCACAATAACCACTACTGCCAATTATAGACTGTCAGCACGGGGCTGGGGGAGCACTGTAAGGCCAATGCCCAGTGACTTCCTGAATGTCACACACCAAGTTAATTAACAAAGCTGGAATCAGAATCTGGGCTTTCTGTATCTTAACATAATCTTTGCCATACCATGGGTGCATAAACCAATATATATATAAAACCCAAGGAGGCTATTTTTATATAATGTGGAGCTCAAGACACAGAGCAAAGTTGTTCCAAGTTGCAGCACTTGCACTGATCTTTGTGAGTTTGTGATATCTTGGCCTTGAGCACCTCATTGGCTAGACCCTTTTCATGAGTTTGATGAGGGAAGAGACAGGCCATTGACTTTCCTTCTCTCCTTCCTGATAAACATGGTGGACTCCCCTACCTAGGGCTGGCTTAAGGCCAGGCTGGCTGAGCAGCAACCCATGGTGCTAAGCTATGGAGCCACCAAAGAATGGGGGGCATTTAACAGAATGGAGAAAACTATCCTTATCAGAACTCCTCGAAAAGAGAGTGGGGTATGTTGGAAGGAATGGTTTTATGAAGACAATTGAAACCCCCACCTGACTTCTCCTTCTCCTTCTCATCAAAGAGAAAATTTAAGTCGCAAAAGAGGGTGTTAAACTACCTACTTCATCTAAAGAAGTGAGTATTGATTTTGGCGAGTGAGTGGGTTTGAGCTAACAACGTTGGAGCCAAAACTGAATGACTAGTGACAGTAGAGGAGAAATTAAAGCACAGCCACCAGGGAGCCTCCCTCTGCCCTCCCATCATAGAGCTCACCCAGGCGGACAACGTTTTAAAGAACCATCCTTTAAAGGGGACTGAATCACTCATTATTCCAGGGTGGCTTGGACGGGCCTTGCCATCACAGAAAGAGAATCCAACTAAACCAATGCCAGATGGTTGAGTTCAGTTCACTCCTGAAGCAGAGGGAGAGCAGATTATGCCTTCATGGCTTAGGGAGGTCCTTTATGGCCAACCTGGCAGAAAATACTATTAAAAATTTCTAATAGTTCTTACAATATATATAAAAACAAACAAACAAAAAAACTGGAGCCCACATTTTTGTCCGAAATTTTGGCTATAATGTTTGCTGACAGTCAAGTTCAGCTTTGTGTAATTCTTATAAGAGAAAGAATGAACTACCTAGCTCCAGAATGAAAAAAATGTAGACCACAATGCTGCCACTGAATTATTTCTATAATCTTGCACATGGTATTTATCCTTGCACAAGTACTTAATATATATCATTGAATTAATTGATAATGAGTGAATTAATAAATATGAGGTCATGTTAGTAATAATCATGTTTACATAAGAATCATAAAGAGGGTGATAAGCCCTATTATGAGGGCAGCTGTTTGGCCATGAGAGTCCTGCATTTGTATAAAATTTTATCAATAACTAAATTAAAATATTTCACACAAGATATATATATATATATATATATATATATATGTATGTATTTTTTGAGACGGAATCTCACTCTGTTACCCAGGCTGGAGTGCAGTGGTGCAATCTCAGCCCACTGAAAACTCGGCCTCCCGGGTTCATGCCATTCTCCCGCCTCAGCCTCCCAAGTAGCTGGGACTACAGGCGCTCGCCACCACGCCCAGCTAATTTTTTGTATTTTTAATAGAGACGGGGTTTCACTGAGTTAGCGAGGATGGTCTCGATCTCCTGACCTCATGATCCACCTGCCTCAGCCTCCCCAAGTGCTGGGATTACAGGCGTGAGCCACTGCGCCCAGCCCCAAGATATATTTTTTCAAGGAAGAAAAATAAAGAGTGAATGAAAACATGCTCAACATTCTTAACATAACCAAATATGATATGAAACACATATCATATCATGTTTGAAATGCACATTGTGTTTGTCAACTGAAATGTCACAAAATCCCACTGGGAATTTCCCTGGAGGAAAATTGACCTTTAATTATTAAATTTTTTGTGGATGCCATTGGCATCTTCTAAGAAAATGTCAATGCCTTCAAAACACACAAAGATGTGTTGATATAACACCAAACTCCTATATATACATACACACAGAGACAAACACACAAATACATATATAATTCCACATTGCATTGATGCATTAAACTTTTTGTGAAAATTATTTTACTTGTTAAATTATGGGTAACAGCTACTGTGTTTAGACAGCTTAGAAGTCCACAAGCAGAAGGAACAGTTGGGAAATAATCGGACTAATCCAGCTGACTGACATACCTATCGTGGAAACAAAAAAAATGCACTCCAATAGGAAGTGGCTCTCTTTAGTTTTCCAACTAACATTGTTGTTTGATGAGCTACAGGGTGCATTTGTTTAAGCAGTTTTTGGAAAGCAGACCCGGCATGGTAGACTGGAAACAACATTGGACTAGAACTGGGAAAATCAGCCATGTGACCTTGTTAAGATAGGGACATTCATTTTCTATAGCCTCAGTTTCCTCATCTGTAAAATGGCCATAAAAATTCCAATCCTGCTTATTTCATAAAGATGACGTGGTCAACACCCTCACTTCACACATGAGAAAGCCGTCTTGAGGTCATCTAGCTAATTGGTGACAGTATCAGGACTCAACATAAAAGTCTTTTGAAGACTTGGACTTTGTGTAGTAACAAAGCTGCCACTGAAGCAACAGATAGGAAAGTGCTTTGAAAAATGTCACATAAGGGTTTCGTTCAGTAGAAGTAATAGGACTATATCTGCCTGTCATTTTGTGGTAATTAATTAAGAAATGCCTTTTGAGACTGTACCTGTACCTTCAGATATAACCATCTTTCTTTTGAAATCAAATACACTCTGTTTCATTTCTCAACAATGACACAAGAAGTAAACAATGAACTGAATTACTTCAAACACTGAAGTGGATTTTCAAGGACTTGACCTGCCCCAGCTAGTTTTCTACAAAGCCTGAATTAATCAGATAATTACTAATTCTCGCCTTTGTTTAGGGCTGAGGAGAGCTTCTATTTGTTAAAATGATCCTAGTAGCAGAATAAACATTCATTTAAAATTGTTTTAAATCCCAATTCTGAACTAAATGAGCAAGTTTTCAAATGCAGTATTTCTTTAGGCACCGTCTCCAGTCATTGTTTTAAAAGGTTAATTTTCTTTATCTGAATGTGAACACTAATACCACTTTTGTGATTAAAAGGAAGATTTTAAGCAAACAAATGTTTAAAAAATCAAACTAAACCGATATTGCAAGATATTGTGAACATGATTCGTTGTACTCTTAGAAAAAAAAAAAAAGCAAATGCCTCTCTTGGCATGACTAAAAACAACAGTTAAATCTTTAAGATTAAATTATTACTGACACACTTTAAAAATATTATCAGTTTAGCCTGACTTTAAATAACCTCCACTTAACAACCAGTAACGTTTTAAAATTAAGTAAACAATGCTAATTACCCTCCTAGTATCAAGAGGAAAGTGAAGAAAGTAATTTGATTAATTGACTCTGAAAAATTAATTACATATGAAATGAGACTCATTAGACGTTTCCTGTTTCATCAGAATTTCAGACTAAAGGATAACTAGTCTTATCACTTATGGTTTCTTTGTGGTTCAGCTAGCATCAAATAGACTTGTGATAATAACTAAATATTTTGCCCAGATAAATTTAGGACTAGAACATTAAAAAAAAAAAAAAAAAAACCATTGCGAACAAAGTAACAGTGTTACTTTTCCACTGTATTTAGTTCTTATATCTCACTGTAAAGATTTTGCTCTGTGTGCCTGTGAGCGCGAGTGTGTGTATCATGAACTGACAAAGAAATAACAGTTAACTTCCAAATTCAGTACAGCAATATAATTTGGTTTTGTCATGTTGAGCATTAGCTAAAGTGAAAATGTGACTGAAATACTTTATGTAACATAATAACTGTTGATTACTCAGTTTTCATAAACAGTTGGCAAATTTTAACTTACAACAGCTGTCACTATAAATGTAAAGTAAATGTTAATTTAGGAATATTAACCTTGTGAATGTTTCTGAAAATAAGGCTTATGCTATTTCCAAAGGTTATAGAAAACCACTAGAGTATTTTTAGCCAAACTTAGTGCAACTTTGTCCTCACTGTTTTTAAATTCTTCAGTTTTACACATAAAAGGCTTTAATCATACTTGAATGGTTTTTTCAGTGATTCCCTTGAGTGTACAAACTGCATAAGGAAATATATTTGATAGATTTACATCTTGGAAGTGAGAGAATAAATCAACTAAAGAAACAGTATTGCCAGAGATACATTTTACTCTTTTATATAAGAAAACAAAGAAAGCATTTTCAACAAGCAAAGTTGCACTGACTGTTTACTAAATAAGGTAACCTGTAAATACTGAGAGCAATTACAGCTCACAGATCTCAGGGGCTGAAGTACTGGTTGCGTGCTAAAGTTAGCACTGTTCTATTTTGTCCTGTTTGTACAACTCATTTCCAAGTAAAATTTGCATGACAGACGGCAAACCCTCTTGTACAAACTACTAAAACTTGCATCAGGTTCCATAGTTACTCTGATACACACAGTCAGTATCACGTAGTAGTCAGTTGTATAAATGCTTTCTAAAAAAATAATTAAAACCATTCTTTTCTCAGAACACATGCAAAAAATGCAGTGAAAGCTACAACAAAACTTAAAACAGAGTACCTGCAACATGCTGAGCTCTTTGCTGTACTTACCCGTTCGACAACTTAGTTCCTCCTGGCAGCACTTCTATGCCAAATGCTTCTACCTTCCCAAAAATGTATGTCAGCACAAGCCCAGACGAAACTTCAAATCCAGGAAAATAAAATTAACCATGCAGATCAAAGGCAGACGAGCAGGGAGATGAAATGCCTGTAATCTGATCAGTGATCAGTTGCTGAACATCAAAGGCAGGGCTGAGTTTATATATATGCATGGATATCAAGAAAGTTCACTTTTAGCAGGTAGTTACCCTCCCGCCTCCTAGTCTACAGTCTTTGTTAAACATGGATCACGTTGTTTTCCTCCTCTTTTTTGCAATAAGGCAATGCTGGTAACTCTCCCATGCTTGGGATGAGTGGCTGGATCTGTAGCTTTTTTGGTTCCCAAGCTGTGTTGTAGACTGTGTGTTGGAAGCTTTTCCTAGTGCCAGCGGGTTCTGCTTTATCCCTTTCATCTCGCTGAACTGCAGATCCCATGACATCATTCAGCGCCGTGGGACTGGTAGGAGAGCTATAATTCAGCCTGTGGGGGAGTGAAGCTCAGGAGACGCTAGAGTTTGGCTGATTTCTAATCACGTTAGACTATTGTGCCTCACACAGGACAGTTTCTGTTATCTGTCCCCCAGCTGGAAAGGACAGCAACTGCTGCTGGATGCTTCTTGGGTGATAAGATCCCTGATGGATGGAAGTGCCAAATGACAGCATTTAATGGCCTCTTCGCTGATAAAAATCACAATTTCCTACAGAGACTGGGTGTCAAACATTCAGCATAGTGAAATAGCACGATGAGACCACTCTGAGAAACACCAAAGGACACTGCCAGATGGACCAGATGCCGTTTTCACATTCTGTTTCCCTTTTCAAAGTGACAAGTCTTTAAGGATCTTAAGGAAACTGACCTTTCCTTGAAACACACATTATTAGGATCTGATTGCCAATCACACCGGGGTGTGTTAAGTATTTAAGCACCAGATAACCAGCAATTTGTGAATAAACTGCTGTCTTCCACTGGCTCACTTAAGACTTTGGGCAGAGATTTAATCTCAGTCTTTGCCGTAGTTTGGGACTCTGGAAATTAGATTTTAAAGCAATATCTACTTCTTAGATATAATTCATTAACACTTGTTGAGCATTTTAAAATTCACAAAAGAAGAATTATATAGAACAAAGCATCTGCCCTGTGATTATTCCAAAGCCATGTTATTTGCCTTTTAGGGCTGTTTCTTCCAAACTCATAGTTTGGACTTTCAACTCACTAAAAAATTACTACCTTAGCCTAATTCTTCATATTTTAAAATTAAATATATTGCTCATTATTTAAAAAATTTTAAGCTATTTTCTCTAACAGTGTCAGATTCAATACAATATGATTATTTTATTTTTAGTATTTAGTAAAAGAGAAGATAAGAAGAAATTTCATCTTCCTTGAAATCCAGGATATGGTGCTTTTCTGATGTTCAGACAGTTCTTTCATGGAATGAAGACAATTTTTCTATTTTATAATGGAAACTCACCAACTTTTAGAAGGTAACTTAAAAATATTTTTGCAAAACTTAGGGGCTAGTAGAACTCAGTCTTTTTAAATGTAACTTCCCTCCTTAACTGGTTCTGTCTAATTTTTCCTAATGTGATATTTGAAAATGTTGTTTATGAAGTATTTATTTCCAGAATTCTATGATTTTTGAATAATTTTTAATAGCCAAATATTTAGATTGAACAGTTCATGAGTTCAGTATAACATTTAAATAGTCCTGTTGATTTTTCAATGTTTCTTGTATAATTTTTCTACCTATACATCATTTCTCACAAATGCACAGAGCTCAAATAGTATTTGAACTGGCGGGTGTGATGCTTAAGGACTTTCTTAAAGCAGACCAGGAAAATTCCGGTGACATCTGGGCTTCACATATGTTTCCTGGGCGCCTGGAACCCATGAATACAAAGAAAATATTTACAAAGACAAAATATTTACGAGAAGGCATGTGCCCATTTCTTTTCTGAAGTAGTCCAAACCTACCACCAGCATGGAATCCATATGTCATCAGCCTGCACTCAGGATTAAAGTTTCCCGATACACTGATATATTAAATCAGAGCAGCTAGACACTCTGTAAGGTTCATTGGCTAAGCCAGTAGATTCTGTGTCTTTATAGAGTTCAACATCAGTAGGAATAGGTGAAGGACTGAATTTGGATTCTTGTGTTCCATTGGAAGCATACAGGAGGCACTTGAAAGCAGGGACTTGAATGAAAACCAATCAAATGATCTTCAATTTATACAAATCTCCCCAAGCAAGATTTGTAGTTCAAGATACATCTGGCAATGCAATACCCTCTCCAGTGGAAGAGTTTATTCACCAAGTCACTGAGCATTATTTTGAATTGGTCCTCTTGTGGCCAAGAACACTCCACGTGTGAGATGAAAGGGGGCTAAGGCTAGGGGCCCCATCTGTCACCTGGACCAGAGTGTGGCTAAAGGCCGGCCCGGTTGCAGGAGTGACCTCTTGACCTGCGGCTCATTTAGCACTGTGCCCAGCCAGCCCAGCCCCCTTCGTTGTGAGGTATGGCCTGGACCATTGTTGTTTCTGAACAGCACCAGGAAGGGGAGCTACTGCAAAGCTTTTCTCTTTCCCCACCAAGAAGCTTAGACTAGTGTGATTACATCAGTGTGATACTGTGGTGATAAGAGATCCAGCACTCCACTCAACCTCATTGTCTGTTGTAATGACACCAAGTTACAGCATTTGATCGATGATTCCTATGCCATGTTACAGTACACTTGGCTCATCTTAGTCTTTTTGCCAGGCTGCCTTTCAGCGACCTGGCTCTGCAACATGGTTGTGGCAGCCATTGGATCCACAGTGGGGAGCTCCAGGCTGCATGAAGTGGTCAGTGTTTGAGATGATGGGCATGCCGGTTACCCTGATCTGATCACACCCTAGAGGTATAGAAATGTCACTAGGTGCCCATGAATATGTATAGTTATTATTAATCAGTTAAAAAATAAAATAAAATAAATGATTGAGAAAACTTCAATTGTTCATATCCAAGAATGGAGGGGCTGTGTGAGATTCCTGATGGTCTCATGTCACCCCCAGTTGCCACTGTGTGCTATTTTCTTCCCAACACCTGGAACGTGGTTCCTTTGCTCCTTTATCTTGACAGGTGGATAGCATAAATTCTTACCATTTTAAGATACAGGTCAGGTGATAACACATTTTCCCCATCAAGTTTCACAGTTTTTAGAGTTGTCTGCATGTCCTTTCTGATGCCATCTTTTCTAACTTTTCTGTTCAGAGGATAGATACATCCTGGATTATATCAGGCAAGCACAGCTCTATGGCATACATTAAGAGGAATAATTTCTGCATTTGTTTCAACTGAATACTTTTTAGAAAATGAAATAGCTCATGGTTATGAAAAGAACATGGATGCTGGAGTCTGGAAGAGGCCTGTGTTCAAATCCCTCTTACTACCTGTACTTGAATAACAGCTTAGGCAGTGTGGACAAAGGCTACCTAGTCCCACTGAGCTTTTTGTTTCCTAAGCTGCAGGAAGGGGATAACACCTACCTCATTAGTGTTGCCAAAATTAACAAACTTAGTTGGAGAGCATCAGGCAGAATAAACCCTCAACAGAAGAGCTAAGGTTCCTCTCTTTTCTTTGTAACTATTAAAGAACCATAGGAAAATGCCAACATTTTAGCTGGGGGCTCCAACTCAAACTTCAGTATTCTAAAGGGGCAGGACAGGCTCTCCCACAGCTCCTGGGCTGGTTACTCAAATCCAAGGTAGCCTAGACATCCTCAGGTCCTTCACAATGCTGGGACCACTTGTACATGATCTGCGACCAGTGGTTGCTATGTGGGACTGTGGCCCACATAATCATAGAAAGAAAACGGCTCAAGCCTGTTATGGGTTGGATTGTATCCCCCTAAATTCCCATGTTGATGCCCTGACTCCCAGCACCTCAAAACATGAGCTTATCTGGAGATAGGGTCTTTACAGGGGTAATCAAGTTCAAATGTGGTCATTAGGGTGGGCCTCAATCCGGAATGACTGATGTCCCTATAAAAAGGGAGATTTAAGCGAGACTCCGTCTCAAAAAAAAAAAAAAAAAAAAAAAAAAAGGAGATTTAGATAAAGAGGCAGACACTCATACAGGCAGAATGCTGTGTGGACATGAGGATGACCATCTACAAGCCACAGTGAGAGGCCGGGAACAGACCAGTCCCTCACAGCCTCAGTAGAAACCAACCCTGCTGATACCTTCATCTCTGACTTCCAGCCCCTGGAAGTGTGAGATGACACACTGCTGCTGTTGAAGTCTGTGGTACTTTGTTATCACAGCCTCAAGAAACTAATACAAAAAGCCACCATCCAACAAACTACAAAGAGGTGCAACTCCCATTTTCCTAATGTTCCGAAGCCTTACATTCTCCTCATCAGCATCTGCCTCCTGCAAAGCACCCCCAGCTCCGGTGGACACCCCCTGCCCTGCTGGACTGCTTCCTACCTCATGGGCTGAAGGCTCCTTTCTTTTCTTAAAGGGCCAGTTCAGGGACTACTGTTCAGTGAAGCTGAGTATGACTGAAAGTCTCTAAAGGTAACTGGGATAGAACCCAGTTTCTGACTACTGTAAATAAAGCTGCCATGAACACTTCCTGAACCTGAAAGAGCCAGTCCTTCCAAATGGATCCTGAGTGGCTAACTGGGTCTAAATGCAGAATGGATCCAGGTCACAAACATCTTCTGCATTCTCTGAGAAACCACAGGCTCGCGTGATTTGGGGACTTTCATGGCTGTCTGCTCCTGTTTATGCCTCCTGATTTGATGGGTGCTGGGAAGTCTCATCTTGACTCCTGGATCACACCTGCATTGACCAATCAGAACCAAACACACTTGCATCCCTCACTTGCAGAGCAGACCAGAGTGGGAACCTGGGCCGGAGCTTTTTCTATAAAGGATAACCCATCTCTCTGTTCTCAGGGAGAGTATCTTTGTTTTGTACTGAAGGAAAGCTGCGTCTCCCTGGTTTGCAAACTGCTTACAGGAATAAAATCTTTCTCTTTTTAAAGGAAGATCCTTTTCAGTGGATTTGTTGATAAAACTTATGTACAAGTCTTAGTGTGGATATATATTTTCATTTTTGTTAAGTAATACATAGGAGTAGAATTTCTGGATGATATGGTATATGTATGTTTAACTTCAAAAGAAACTGCCAAATTGTTGTCTAAAGTGTTTGTTCCTATTTACATTCCTGTTGGCAATATAGGAGATTTCCATTTGCTCTACTTCTTTGGCAACACGTGATATTGTCAATTCTTGTCATTTCAGCTGTTTAAATGCGGTCTAGTAGTAGCTTGCGATAGTTTAAATGTGCATTTTGTTGATGCTAGCACTCAATTTATATATAGAGAGAGACTTTACTTTTTAGAACAGTTTTAGATTGACAGAAAGATTGAGCAGCGACTACAGAGATTTCCCATACATTCCCTGTGCCCCACTCAGCTTCCTCTGTTATTTGCATCTTGCATCACTGTGATATATTTGTAATAATTAATGAATCAATATGGGTGCATTATTAACTAAAGTTAATAATTTACACTAAAATTCATTCTTTGTGCATAGACTTCTATGTATTTTTTTTTTTTTTTTTTTTTTTTTTTTGAGCTAGAGTCTTGCTCTGTCACCCAGGCTGGAATGTAATGGCGTGATCTTGGCTCACTGCAACCTCTACCTCCCAGGTTCAAACGGTTCTCCTGCCTCAGCCTCCTGAGTAGCTGGGATTACAGGTGTGAGCCACCACTCTTGGCTAATTTTTGTATTTTTAGTAGAGATGGGGTTTTGCCATGTTGGCCAGGCTGGTCTTGAACTCCTGACCTCAAGTGATCCACCTACCTCAGCTTCCCAAAGTGCTGATGTGAGCCACCGCACCTAGCCAGACTTCTATGGATTTTGCCTAATATATAATAATATATGTTCACCATTACAGTTTTGCACAGAGCAGTTTTGCTGCTCTAAAAATCCCCTGTGCTCCACCTATTCATCCCTCCTTCCCCTAGAGCCCCTGGCAACCACTGACGTTTCTAAAGTCTCCATAGTTTTGCCTTTTCCCGAATGTTATGTAGGTAGAATTATGTGGTATGTAGTCTTTTCTGATTGACTTCTTTCTTAGCAATATGCATTTAACTTTCTTCCACGACTTGCTAGCTCATTTCTTTTTATTGTTAAATATTCCATCGTCTGGATATAGTTTATCATTCACCTATTGAAGGACATCTTGGTTGCTTCCAGTTTTTGTGATTATGAATAAAGCTTCTATAAACATTCATGTGTAGGTTTTTGTGAGAATATAAGTTTTCCCTAGGAGCATGATTGCTGGATCATGTGGTAAGACTGCAGTTAACTTTTAAAGAAACTGCCAAACTGTCTTCCACAGTGACAACAACGTTTTGTATTTCCACCAGCAATGAATGACAGTTCCTGTTGCCCTGCAGCCTTGTCAGCATTTTGGGTTATCAGTTGTCATTGATGTTGTTTTTAATTTTAGCCACACTAATAGGTGTGTGGTGGTGTCTGTTTTAATTTGTAATTCCGTAATGATGTATGGTGTTGGGCATATTTTCATATGCTTATTTATCATCGTATATCTTCTTTGGTGAGGAGCCTGTTCAGATCTCTTGCACATTTTAAAACTGAGTAGTATGTTTTCTTGTTATTGAGTTTTAAGAGTTCTTTGTACATTTTGGATACAAGTTCCATATCAGATATGTGTTCTATAAGTACTTTCTCCCAGTCTATGACTTATCTTTCTAGTCCCTCAGCACTGTTAGCTTCAATTCTTAAAGGTACCTCAGGCAAAATTGGAAATTAGAAATACTTAATCCAAATTGCTAGCCAATAGAGCAACTAGTGATTTAAATAATCTGTCAAATCCAGAAGGTGCCAAAGTAGCAAACTGTCTGTGAATCAGGCAAAACTATCTGTTATGTGGTGGTTCTGATATTGACAACAACAGCAACAAGGACAAGTTAATTCAGCAGATCCACACATGCGCACCCTGCATCTGTGACGGAAAGGGTGCTTTGTGCTGGAAACTGCCGCAGACCATCCAACTGCACCCAGCTGCCTTCTGCTCTCCGACTTTGCATAAGAGTCTCCAAGTCACTCTTACCTGCCATATTGCCCTCTAAATACTTTGCTGAGCCCAGGCTAGCTTTCAGAGAAGCTATCCAACTCGTATCTTATAATTAATCAAATGTTTCCCATTTCCTTTTCTGCCTCCTCAGCATTTATCCTGATTAATATACCAGGCTAATTATGAATCTCGGTTCTCCGTAGAGTTTGACAACGCTAACAAAAACTGTTGGTGAAACAGCAGGAAAATGCAAAAGGAGGCACGAAGAAACATCTTCAGAATAATACTAGCACTACCAAAAACAGATCTGTGCTTCATCAGGAAGGATGTTAGATGAAGACAGGCATGCCCTTAAAAATTGATTCAAGAAATACCGATCTAAATACAGTCAAAACATTCAGTAATGCAACCACCCATCCAACGGAAGAAGCACCCAGCACATAGTTGGAGCACCGAATACACAGAATAGTTAGAATAACCGATGAAAATCAGGAACATACAAAATCTATTTTGGGGGAAGAAGGGAAAATAAAGTGGTCCTGCTAAATAAAACTGAACTGTAGTGGCAGGAGGTAATATAGATGGAGAATCCTTCAATTTCAGAGAATGAGAAATAAGTTAAGAGAATGTTTACAAATACAGCTTATAGTATATTTTGAAAATAAAATTCCTAAGGCCAAATTAGATTTTTTTCTCCTCTAATACACATGATAGAAAATACAGGCAGTTTTAACTGTGGAAGAAATCCTATTTGGCACCACATACTCAGCTTGTCATAAAATTGCTTTGTAAAAATTTTTTGTTTTGAGATCATTTTAAAGAGGAATCGCAAAAGTAGTCGAGGAAGTTCTCACATATCCTCCACCCAACTTCTTTGTATGTCAACAGCTTGCATAATCATAGAACAGTTGTCAAAATTAAAATATTAATCTTGGTACAATACTGCCAATTAAACTACAGGAGTTATTTAGAAGATTTACTCCACGGTGAACCATTCTATGGGTTTTGACAAATGCAGAGTCACGTGTCCATCACCATGGTTCCATCACCCCCAAATCTCCTCATTCTGTCTCTTTATATTCAACTCCTCCCCACGTTTGTTTGTTTTTTGTTTGTTTGGAGATGGAGTCTCACTCTGTTGCCCAGGCTGGAGCATAGTGGCACAATCTCGGTTCACTACAACTTTTGACTCCTGGGTTCAAGCGATTCTCCTGCCTTAGCCTCCTGAGTAGCTGGAATTACAAATGCCCACCACAACACCCAGCTAATTTTTGTATTTTTAGTAGAGATGGGGTTTCACCATGTTGGCCAAGCTGGTCTCGAGCTCCTGACCTCGTGATCCACCCACCTTGGCCTCCTAACGTGCTGGAATTACAAGCGTGGGCCACCGCACCCGGCCTCCTCCCCGCCACCTTTCTAACCTCTGGCAACCACTGCTCTGTTTTCTCTCCCTGTTGTTTTGGTCTCCCTGTGTCAGATTGCTAAGTCATATATGTGAAAGATATAGGTTGTTTTATGAGAATCTTCTGAGCTGTTTTCCAAAGTGGCTGCACCATTTTGCATTCCTTCCAGTTATATATGGTATTATTTCTTCCTCAGGTATCAAATTGTTATAAAGCCTATACTATGGCACAGTTGCTATTTCTCATCAGCAGAAATTGACTAATTATGGAACATTCTTAAGTTTATTAAGGTTACTTGCTATCTGCTGTATGAATCTCAGAGTTTAGTTTCTATTTATTTTCCAGCTTTATAGATAATTGAAAAGCAAGTAAGAGATACATATATTATTGGATGTAGATATAAGGAATTTCATGAGAGGAAACTGTTTGAGTCAACTTTTTGCCTTCTAGTGTCTTAGTTAGGTAGGTAGATGGCCTCTCATATGGGGTGGCCTTGGCTTGAATTCCAGTACTTATGTGTGAACTTCTGAGTATAAGTAAGTTACTTGAAACTTCAGCTTTCTTGTTTCTGAAATGGGGATGATAAGAGTACCTACACCTAGGGTTCTTGTGAACATCAGAATAGTACTGGCATGCAGTAAGCATGGAACACACTTTAACTCCCAGCTATTTAAAGTGTTGCTAAAAAAATAATCTTGTCATCTTTGATTATAGCAGGTGAGAAAAAACTGTTTCCCGTTGGAAGCTAAAGTCTCTGTAATTCTGCTTTTTCTAAGCATTTCTCATGTTGAAACAAAAAAACATTTGCATTTTGGCAAACAACATGTTTTAGAGCATTTGAAAGTGGAATTTCACTTTCAAATCAAAAATTTGATTTTTTTAAATTGATTTTTTTATTATTATACTTTAAGTTCTAGGGTACATGTGCATAACGTGCAGGTTTGTTCCATATGTACACCTGTGCCATGTTGGTGTGCTGCACCCATCAAGTCGTCATTTACATCAGGTGTAACTCCCAGTGCAATCCCTCCCCCCTCCCCCCTCCCCATAATAGGCCCCGGTGTGTGATGTTCCCCTTCACGAGTCCAGGTGACCTCATTGTTCATTTCCCACCTATGAGTGAGAACTTGCAGTGTTTGGTTTCCTGTTCTTGCAATAGTTTGCTGAGAATGATGGTTTCCAGCTGCATCCATGTCCCTACAAAGGACACAAACTCATCCTTTTTTATGGCTGCATAGTATTCCATGGTGTATATGTGCCACATTTTCTTAATCCAGTCTGTCACTGATGGACGTTTGGGTTGATTCCAAGTCTTTGCTATTGTGTTTTAAAAAATTGGTACTGTGGTATTACAGTATCAATTTTTTCTTCTTTAAAAAAAAGTATGTAAAATAGTTAAAGCAAGAAGCAAAAGCCTTATTCTCTATACATATGAGAAATCCAAAGTGTGTTAGGACATTTTTCAGAGGGAATATTTTGTTCATGTTAAAATTGATTGCTACATGTACACCATTCTTTAAGGTATGAAATTACAAACGAGATTCTCTCAAAATAAATAAAAAGAGAGAGAGTAGAAAGTTCAGTGATTGACAGGGACCTTCTTACACAGGTACAGCTAGACACTAAGCGAGTCTTCCACTATCCGAGGGGCAGGGAGCCCCAAAAGAGAGGAGGATGTTTGGTGTTTGGTCCTTGAAGAGTACATGAGCCAGGAGTGTGGTAGAGGCAGGCATCTCCACGGAGACAGGAGGAACACCTGGGAACACAGGAGAGGTGGTCTTTGTGTGGTGGGGCGGGGACGGTGTTGGGCAGGGCAACATTTTGTGATTCTGCTCTCCGGGAGTGGTGCCGCCTTCCTAAAGACACAGCAGAGACCTGAGGAGCTGGGGAGACACAGGACTTCTTGCGCTATGTCTAAGGGGGTCATCTTGAAGGGCCGGATGTGAAACAGGTGAATGGTAAATACCAACCAAAAGATGGCGAAGTCTAGCTGGTGAAGTCAGGAGAGTGATTAAAGGGGAAGAGCTCCGAGGCTGACTACAGATGGGACGTTGGCAGGAGAGGCTGTGTGGGCAGAGGCGGGAAGGTGTCCAGCCCTCCCTTGAACGTCTTGATGATCTGACAGCTCATCTGGGGTCTGCAAGAGGCTGAGGACACTGGGGAACTCTCAGTTTCCACATGCATCCTGCCGGGGGCGCCGCAGGCTCTTAATCAACTCCCCCAGTTCACAGGCCGGGACACCAGGGATGAGAAAGGCACCTTACTTTCCAAGGTCCTGTGGCCGAAACTGACCTGAGGCCTGTATGACTCTAGATCATACTATTTCACTAGTATCTTCTGCTAATTAAATCAAATATCTTTCTAAAAGGGTGTTTTAGTTTTCACAAGCACGAGCTCTGCCACCGAAGTGTTAATGGCCTCTGCAAATCGCCCTGGGCTTCTCGGGCCACAGAAATCTGCTGCAGGAGGCTTATGGACTCCCCCTTTTAAAAATGTTTCGTTCCCAAGGCTGAGGCAGGAAGATTGCTTGAGGCCAGGAGTTTGAGACCCCGAACTCTACCCCAAAAAAAGTGGTGAGTGCGTGGTGAGTATTTGTAGTCCCAGCTACTTGGGAGGTTGAGGCAGGAGGATCTCTGGAGCCCAAGACATTGAGGCGGCAGTGAGCTAAGATTGTACCACTGCACTCCAGCCCAGGCAACAGAGCAAAACATATCTAAAAAAAAAAATAAAAAGATTTAATTTCAAGCATTATTTTTCTTTTTTGTGATTACAAAACAGCATATTTTATTATAGAAAACTGAACAACTACGGAAAAAACAAAGTACAAAAATTACCAATCTCACCCAGAATTCTAGTTTTCTTCTTTAAAAAATATTATGTAAATTTAAACAGTGAAAGCAAGAAGCAAAAGCCTTATTTTGCACCCAGAGGTAACCCCTGTCAACAGCTGCTGCACACACTTGCACACAGATATTCTTTGGATTTGAGAACACGAGCATAGCTCAGCAACTCCTGCCGCTGCAGTTACCCTTACTGGCAAATGCCGGAGAGAGGGAGGTCTCGCTGACGTGCTGTGCTTTCCGCCAAGGGTGTTCTTCCTCTCCTATTTATTTAACCTTCTCGCTGGTATCTTAAGTGCTACTTCACTGTGATATTTAATACACGAAATGCGTTTCTGCTGCTTTATCTCACAATTGTATCTACGTGCAAAGCTTTATGAAACAAATGCCTCTGACAATCACCCGCTTTGTTGGAAATGTCTCTGACACCGGGGGAGAAATTGCAAAATAAGACACTGTCGTCAAATGAGGTTCCTAAGAAAAAAGGTCTCTTGTGTTGGAACTAGAATAGAAATTGCACCATTTCCTCTCTAAAGGTCTAGCATGAAAAGAGAAACATGACTCAGAGATCAGCACATCAGAGCAGGAGTCTGTAATAAGAAGTCAAAGGACATGCGCACAGAGAAGGCGAGCGCCTTCCTCCTCCCGCCTCTTCCAATCCCGTGGCCCACGTCCACGCCGCTGACCCGAGAGAGGACGTCGCCTCAGTGTATCTGTGCTGGTGTGTGCACACCCCTCCCACGCACCACACATGCAAACACACCATATACACATTTCACACACGTACCTCACATACACCTCACACACACCACACACCACACACACAGTTACAAATACGTCATATACACATTTCACACACATACACGCCTCACAT